>NW_027100377.1:300000-533624 GCF_031753505.1 Anomalospiza imberbis | reverse complement strand
TGTGTGAAGTACTTCTAAATGTTTGCTCCTTAAGTGCTTATTTGAAACACACAGCACCTGATAATTATACATAAATCTTTAAGAGACAAAGGACATTAGTACAAGTATATTTCCCTAGGAAGTGTTGGAATAGCACTTTATTTGAAGTGCTAAAAGTCCTTAATTACAGACATCTTTTACCTCTCATCATATTGATTCCAAAGCTGTGGTTTTTAATGAAGGAAACAAACTTATTCTGCAGTCTCGCTGACAATAATTTTAATGCCTCTGTTAGATACCCCACCCCTTTTTCTTCTGGAAAATGTTTCAAAACATTTCTGTTTTCACTAGTTTTAATGACCCCATATGTCTAAAATTAAGTGCTGTTTTATTTGCCTACAGAAGCTGTGCAGCAAGAAGGGAGATGCTGCCTAGGAACCCACATCCAAAGGACTATAATTGCTTGCAAAACAGACTTACCATCGGGGGCACGAAGAGGAGCTGGAGGTCTCCCAGGTGCTTGCGGTGAAATGTAAGGCTGAAAAATATCTGTTGAGTAAAAGTAAGTTTTCAAAACCACGAAGTGCATAGAATGGAAATAGTTATGGTTGAAAGGAAAGGCTATTACAAAATGTTAATGATTTCTACCAGAAAGAAAGGAAAAAACAATTTGGTTATTAAAAAAAAAAAAAAGGAAACTATTTAAAATAAGTAAAAAAATAGGAAAGATCAAAATTCAAACACCCACCCAGCTCAGCCACTCCCCAAAACCAAAAAAGCCCAAACAACCAAGAATCCAAACTCAAAGTAAAGCAAAAACAAACCCACAAGGACAAGGGCAGCAACAGAAAAAACATTACAGTAATAATTTTAATCCCTGTGTTAGCCTTCATTATCCCCTTTCTCTTCTTTAAAAAGTGTCACAACACTAATGCACAGAACTGAAAGGCTTGTTGGTTTCAAGAAAAGGCTATTTCCAAATGTTAGCAGTAGTTTTATTGCTCTATTGTGTTTACAATTAAGAATTGTTTTATTTGCCTGCAGAAGCTGTGCAGCATGAAAGGAGATGCTGCCTGGGAGCCCACATCCAAGTGACTATAATTACTTGAAAAGCACACTTACCATCAGGAGCAGGACCACGAGATGTACTGGTTCCTTTTGGTACAAAGAGAAGCTGGAAGGATTCTGTTCAGAGAAAGTAAATTTATGTCAGAAAAGGTGAATTTGAAAAACCAAGGTAATGGACAGAACAGAAATATACATGGTTGCACAGATATGCAACTATAACAACATTAATGGTTTAAAAGAGATAGAAAGTAAGAAGCCTTTGGTAAGAGTAAGATACAAAAAGGAAAATAATTATAACTGTAATTAAAAAAACCATAATAGAAAAAAACACACCCACCCATCACTCCTTTCCAAAACCAACAAGAAGCCAATTAACCACGCAACCCAAGCCAAACTAAAATGAAAAGTATACAGGCAGATAGGGACAAACAGAAAAAAAATACATAAATAATTTTAATCCCTATGTCAGCTTTCACCATCCCTTTCTCATCTGAACAAAGTCTCAGAACATTTCTTTTACCACTAATTTTATTGCTCCTTTATATTTACCCTTAACTATTTGTTATATTTGCCTACAGAAGCTGTGCAGCATGAACAGAGATGCTGGCTAAGAACCCACACCCAAGTGACTACAATTTCTTGCAAAGCAGACTTACCATCAGGAGCAGGACTACGAGGTATACTAGGTCCTTGGGATACAAGGAGAAGCTGAAAAGATTCTGTTCAGAGAAAGCAAATTTACTTCAGAGAAGGTAAATTTTTAAAAGCAAGGAAATTGAAGGAACTGAAATGGTTATGGTTCTAGTTTCAAGGAAATGCTATTACAAGAAAAGGTTAATGATATATCACAGAATGAACATAAATGCCTTTAGTAGGAAAAAGAAAAGGAAAAAGAGAAAAGAGTAAAAGAAATAATTAAAAATAAAAAATAAAACAACATACCACCACCCACCACTCCCCAAAACCAAGAAATCCAACTAACCAATCAACCAAAACCAAATTGAAACCAAAAATTTTCAAAACATATAGGGACCAATGGAAAAAATCATTAAAGTAATAATTTGAATCCCTATATTAGCTTTCGCCATCCCATTTCTCTTCTGAAAAAAGTATCACAACATTTCTGTTTGCACTAGTTTTTTTGCTCCATTATGTTGAAAATCAAGTATTGTTGTATTTGCCTACAGAAGCTGTTCAGCATGAAGGGAGATCCTAGGAACCCCCATCCAAGAGATTATAATTGCTTGAAAAGCAGACTTACCAGCAGGAGCAGGAGTAGGAGCAGGAGGTGCACTGGCTGCTTGGGGTGAAATGAGCGGCTGAAAAATATCTGTTCAGAAAAGTAAGTATTAAACACCAAGCAAATACATAGAACTGAAATGATTATTTTTGAAAGGAAAGTCTATTACAAAAAGGTTAATGATTTATAACAGAAGGGAAGGAAAAACCCTTTGGTTATTAAAAAAAATCAGAAATAGCAAAGCAATTAAAAGAAGTAATGAAAGAAAAAATTAAAAATCAAACACCCACCCATTCACCACCATCACTCCACAAAACTAAAAATAATCCAACCAACCAAGCAGCTAAACCCAGACTAATATCAAAAATATCTAAGCAAATTAAGAACCCATTATTTAAAAAAAACCCTTCAGTAGTAATTTTAATCCCTGCGTTAGCTTCCACCATCCCCTTTCTCTTCTGAAGACTATCTTCTAATGTTCCTGTTTGCATTAATTTTATTGCTCCATTATCGCTACAATTAAGTGTGGTCACCTTTCCCTACAGAAGCTGCACAGCAAGAAGGGTGATGCTGGCCAGGAACCCACATCCCAGAGACTACAATTGCTTGAAAAACAGACTTACCATCTGGAGCAGGAGCAGGAGCAGGTGCAGGAGCAGGAGGTCTACCAGCTGATTGCAGTGAAATGTAAGGCTGAAAAATATCTGTTGAGTAAAAGTAAGAGTTAAAAAACAAGAAAATGAATAGTTTAGAAATGGTTACAGTTGAAAGGAAAGTCTATTAAAATGTTAACGATTTCTAACAGAAAGAAAGGAAAAAAGCATTTGGTTATTACAAAAAGAAAGAAAGGGAAGAAAGGAGAAGGAAGGAAGGAAGAAAGTTTGGAAGGAAGTTGGGAAGGAAGGAAGGAAGGAAGGGAGGGAGGGAGGGAGAGAGAAAGAGAGAAAGAAATTAAAAATAAGTTAGAAATGAAAAAATTCAATAATCAAACACCCACTCACCTCAAGCACTCCCCAAAACCAAAAAGTCCAAGCAACCAAGCATCCAAACCCAAACTAAAACCAAAATAACCCACAAGCTAATAGGGACCAATAGAAAAATCATTCCAGTAATAATTTTAATCCCTGTTATATTGCTAAAAACTAATATTAGCTTTCTCCATCCCCTTTCTCTTCTTTAAAATGTATCACAACATTTCTGTTTGCACTACTTTAATGCTCCATTCTGTTTACAATTAATTGTTGCTGTATTTGCCTACAGAAGCTGCACAGCATGAAGGGAGATGCTGGCTAGGAGCCCACGTCCCAGTGACAATAATTGCCTAAGAAGCAGACTCACCAGCAGGAGCGGGAACAGTAGTGGCAGGTGTATGTGGTGCTTTGGGTGCAACGTCAACCCGAAAAATATCTGTTCAGAGATAGCAAATTTCCTTCAGAGGAGGTAAATTTTAAAAAGCAAGGAAATGCACAGAACTGAAATGGTTATGCTTGCAAGAGAAGATGATTTAAAACTGTTAATGGTATATAACATTTTTAAAGGAAGAAATATTTGGCAAAAGAAAAGGTAGAAAATAAGAAAAAAAAAAAAAAAGAAAATCAAAAACCAAACACCCACCCACTACTGCTACTCCACAAAACTAAAAAATCTTACCAAACAACCAAGAAAAAAACCCCCCAAAAATCGCAAAGCAAATGGGGACCAATAGAAAAAAAACACAGTAATAATTTTAATCCCTGTGTTAACTTTCAGCACCACCATTCTCTGCTGATAGATGTGTCAGAATGTTTCTGTTGGGACTAGTTTTAATGCTGCAGCATGTTGACAATTAAGGGTTGTTGTATTTGCCTACAGAAGCTGTGCAGCATGAAGGGAGATGCTGGCTAGGGACCCACATCCCAGTGACTGCAATTGCTTGACAAGCAGACTTACCATCACTTGGAGGACCAGGAGGTGCAGCAGCTGCTTTGGGCACAAAGAGAGGTCGAAAAGAGTCTGTTCAGGGAAAGTAAATTTCCTTTAGAGAGTTTACTTTTTCATAAGTAAAATTGAAAAAAAGCAAGGAAATGAACAGAACGGAAGTTATTATGGTCGCAAGGAAAGGCTATTACAGAAATGTTAATGGTTTATAACCAAAAGAAGTGAAAAAACCTTTGGAAAGAAAATGGAAGGAAAGGAAAGGAAGAAAGGGAAGGGAAGGCTGGAAGGTAGGAAGGACAGGGATGAAAAGGGAGGAAAAGGAGGAAAAGGAGGAAAGGGAGGGAGGAAAGGGAGGGAAGAAAGGGAGGGAGGGAAGGGGAAGGGAGGGAGGGAAGGGAGGGAAGGGAGGGAAGGGGAAGGAAGGGAGGAAGGAAGGGAGGAAGGGAGGGAGGAAAGGGAGGGAAGAAAGGGAGGGAGGGAAGGGGAAGGGAGGGAGGGAAGGGAGGGAAGGGAGGGAAGGGGAAGGAAGGGAGGAAGGAAGGGAGGAAGGAAGGGAGGAAGGGAGGGAGGAAGGGAGGGAGGAAGGGAGGGAGGGAGGGAGGGAGGGAGGGAGGGAGGGAGGGAGGGAGGGAGGGAGGGAGGGAGGGAGGGAGGGAGGGAGGGAGGGAGGGAGGGAGGAAGGGAGGAAGGGAGGGAGGGAGGGAGGGAGGGAGGGAGGGAGGGAGGGAGGGAGGGAGGAAGGAAGGAAGGAAGGAAGGAAGGAAGGAAGGAAGGAAGGAAGGAAGGAAGGAAGGAAGGAAGGAAGGAAGGAAGGAAGGAAGGAAGGAAGGAAGGAAGGAAGGAAGGAAGGAAGGAAGGAAGGAAGGAAGGAAGGAAGGAAGGAAGGAAGGAAGGAAGGAAGGAAGGAAGGAAGGAAGGGAGGGAGGGAGGGAGGGAGGGAGGAAGGAAAGAAGGGAGGGAGGGAAGGAGGGAGGGAGGGAGGGAGGGAGGGAGGGAGGAAAAAATGAGAATAAAAAATAATCAAATACGAAACACATACCCACCCACCACCAACACACCCCAAAACAAAAAAAAATCCAACCTTCCAAGAATCCAAAGCCAAATTAAAATCTAGAATATCGAAGCAAATAGGGACCAATAGAAAAAAATATAACAGCATTCATTTTAATCCCTGTGTTTTAATCCCTGGTTAGCTTCCACCATCCTCTTTCTCTTCTGAAAAATGGCTCAGAATGCTTCTGTTTGCACTGGTTTTATTGCTCCATTATGCTGACATGTAAGTATTGCTGTATTTGCCTACAGAAGCTGGGCAGCATGAAGGGAGATGCTGGCTAGGGACCCACATCCAAGCGACTGCAATTGCTTGAAAAGGAGACTTACCATCACTGTCACGAGCAGGTGCAGGAGGTGCTCTGGCTAGCTGGTGTCCAATTCGACCCCAAAAAGATTCTATGCAGAGAAAGTAATTTTCAGTCTAAAAACTGTTTTCATTTTAAGAAACAAGGAAATGCACAGCACTGAAATGGTTCTGGTGGCAAGGAAAGGCCCTTACAAATATTGGTTTATAACATAAAGGAAGGAAAAATATTTGGTTAAAAAAACCTAAGAAATAAAGAAATTTGAAATATTAAAAAAAAAAAAAAAAAAAAAAACAACCATAAAGAAAACACACACATACCCACCACTATCACTTCCCAAAACCAAAAAACTCCAACCAACCAAGCTATCAAACCCAAACTAAAACCTAATATGTCCAAGCAAATGGAGACCATTAGGAGAAAAAAAAAGCTTTTAGTTGTAATTTTAATCCCTGTGTTAGCTTTCACTATCCTCTTTCTCTTCTGAGAAAATTTCATAACTTTGCTGTTAGCACCAGTTTTACTGCTTCATAATGTTTGCAATTAAGTATTGCTGTATTTGCCTACAGAAGCTGTGCAGCATGAAGGGAGATGCTGCCTAGGAACCCACATCCCAGTGACTGCAATTGCTTGACAAGCAGACTTACCATCATGAGCATGAGCAGGTGCAGGAGGTGCATGAGTTGCTTGGGATGAAACAGGAAGCCAAAAAGAGTCTGTTCAGAGAAAGTAAAATTACTTCAGAGGAGGTAAATTTTAAAAAGCAAGGAAATGCAGAGCACTGAAAGGGTAATGGTTGCAAGAAATGGCTATCTTAAAATTTTAGCAGTAGTGTTATTGCTCCATTGTGTTTACAATGAAGTATTGTTGTATTTCCCTGCAGAAGCTGTGCAGCATGAAGGGAGATGCTGGCTCTGAGCCCACATCCAAATGCCTATGATTGCTTGACAAGCAGACTTACCATCAGGAGCAGGAATACGAGGTGTACCAGTTTCTTGGGGTTCAATACGACGCTGAAATGAGTCTGTTCAGAGAAAGTTAATTTTCCTCAGTATCTCAGGTTATCATGTAAGATGGAACCCAGAGGTATACATTCTATTACCATCTATGTCAGTTGTTAAGAGAAATGGGGCAGTATTCTTTATCCTCTCCATGACTCATCCCTGACTACTCCCTCCAGGGGCCTGTGTCGGCCAAATGGGCCATCAAGTCCTCACTGCATCACCCATGAAATTACATCATCCCATTGTGAGATGCTCTGCCCAATGGGGAGAAGCAAGCATTCCAGCCTGGATATCATCTGACAATTGGAATACCAGAACAACCTTACCTACCGGATTTCCAGAGGACAAGAGCTACATAACCACCTCTGGATTATCAGAGGAAGACCGGACCCTTCTACAGGATCACTACTTCAAAAGAACCACATCTATCACTTCAGCAGGACTGCAGTCACCATTTAATCAGACTGCTACCACCATCCTGACCAAAAGGGTGTCAGGTTGTATCCTGACTCTTTAGGCCAGTGTTTTCTGCCTTTATTTTAATTGCCCTATTAAATTGTAGATCTGACTTGGAATCTCGCACTGGTTATTTTCAAACTGGTAGGTACATAGCACAAGCTACCGGCTGATTGGGGTTCAAAGTGACGCCAAAAAGATTCTGTTCAGAGAAAGTAAATTTAATTCAGAGGAAGTCATTTTTTAAAAAATGGAATGCAAGGAAATGCCTTAAGTATTGTTGAATTTGCCTACAGAAGCTCTGCAGAAGCATGAAGGGAGATGCTGACTCTGAACCCACGTCCCAGTGACTGCAATTGCTTGAAAAGCAGACTTACCATCATAAGGAGAAGGAGGAGCAGTGGGTTTACCGGCTGCTCGGAGTGAAAAAAGAGGCTGAAAAGAACCTGTTCACAGAAAGGAAATGTACTTCAGAGAAGGTTAATTTTAAAAAACAAAGAAATGCACAGAACTGAAATGGCTATGGTTGAAAGGAAAGACAATTACTAAAAGTTAATGGTTGATAACATAATGAAAGGAAGAAGTCTTCAGTTAAAAAAATAAGGAAATATAAAGAAAAAAATAAAAGAAAAAAATCAAGACCAAACACCCACCCACCCCCACCACTCCCCAAAACCAAAAAATTCAACCAGCCAAGCAACCAAAACCAAAATAAAATCAAAAATATCAATAAAAGCAAATAGGGACCAATAGAAAAAAAACGTTACAGTAGTAATTTTAATTCCTGTGATAGCTTTCACCATCCCCTTTCTCTTCTGAAAAAAAGTATCACAACATTTCTGTTTGCACTGGTTTTATTGCTGCATTACATTTAAAATCTAGGATTGTTGTATTTTCCTACAGAAGCTGTTCAGCATGAAGGGAGATGCTGCCTAGAAACCTACAACCAAGAGACTATAATTGCTTGAAAAGCAGACTTACCAGCAGGAGCAGGAGTAGGAGCAGGAGGTGCACTGGCTGCTTGGGGTGAAATGAGAGGCTGAAAAATATCTGTTCAGAAAAGTAAGTATTAAACACCAAGCAAATACATAGAACTGAAATGATTATTTTTGAAAGGAAAGTCTATTACAAAAAGGTTAATGATTTATAACAGAAGGGAAGGAAAAACCCTTTGTTTATTAAAAAAAAAATCAAAAAAACCACGAAGTAAATAAAAGAAGTAGTGAAAGAAAAATATCAAAAATCAAACACCCACCCACTCATGACGACTGCTCCACAAAACCAAAAATAACCCAACCAAACAAGAAACAAGCAGGTAAATCCAGATTAATATAAAAAATATCTAAGCAAAATAAGGACTCATTTAGAAAAAAACCCCTTCACTGGTAATTTTAATCCCTTCGCTAGCTTTCAACATCCCCTTTCTCTTCTGAAGACTATCTTCTAATGTTGCTCTTTGTGTTAATTTTATTGCTCCATTATCATTACAATTAGGTGTTGTCACCTTTTCCTACAGATGCTGCACAGCATGAAGGAAGATGCTGCCTAGCAACCCACATCTGAGTGACTGTAATTGCTTGAAAAACAGATTTACCATCAGAATGAGGAGCAGGAGCAGGTGCAGGTGCAGGTGCATGTGCAGGAGGAGCAGGATGTCTACCAGCTGCTTGGGGTGAAATATGAGGCTGAAAAATATCTGTTGAGTAAAGGTAAGTTTTAAAAACCAAGGAAATGCACAGATTGGAAATGGTTATGGTTGAAAGGAATGGCTGTTACAAAATGTTAATGGTTTACAACAGAAAGAAAGGAAAAACCCTTTTGTTATTAAAAAAAAGGAAAGAAAACAATTAAAAGATGTAATGAAAGGAAAAAATCAAAAAGCAAACACCCACACACCCATCTCAACCACTCCCCAATACCAAAAAAGTACAAGCAACCAAGCATCCAAACTCAAACTAAAAAAAAAAAAAAAAAAAACAAACAAAAAAAAAAAAAAACCAAAAAAAGAAAACAAACCCCACAAGGAAATAGGGGCCAATAAAAGAAAACAACCCAGTAATAATTTAAATCCCTGTCTTAGCTTTCACCATCTCCTTTCTCTCCTTTAAAAAGTATCACATAATTTCTGTTTGCACTATTTTAATGCTCCATTATGTTTACAATCAAATGCTGTTTTATTTGCCTACAGAAGCTGTGCAGCATGAAGGGAGATGCTGCCTAGGAGCCACATCCCAGTGACAGTAATGCTTGAAAAGGAGACTTACCATCAGGAGCAGGAGCAGCAGGTGCAGGAGGAGCAGGAGGTGGTGATCCAGTTGCTTTGGGTTCAAAGTGAACTTGCAAAGATTCTGTTCAGAGGAAGTAAATTTTAAAAAGCAAGGAAATGCATGGAACTGAAGGGGGTATGGTTGCAAAGAAAGACCATTACAGAAATGTTAATGGTTTCTAACAGAAAGAAGGAAAAAAGAGAAACAAAAGAAAAGAAAAGAAAAGAAAAGAAAAGAAAAGAAAAGAAAAGAAAAGAAAAGAAAAGAAAAGAAAAGATAATAACAAAAATAAAAAACTGTAAAATAAAACATCCACCCAACCACCACCACTACTACCCAATAACAAAAGCTTCAACCAACCAAACCCAGACTAAAACCAAAAATATCTAAGCAAATTGGGGCCAATAGAAAGAAAAATAAGCCTAGTAATTCTAATCCCTGTGTTTTCTTTCTCCATCCCCTTTCTCTTCTGAAAAGTCACAGATCATTTTTGTTAGCGCTAGTTTTATTGCTCCATTATGTTTAATATCAAGTAGTTGTATTTTCCTATGGAAGCTGAGCAGCATGAAGGATGATGCTGTCTGGAAAGCCACATCTAAGAAACTGTAAGTTCTTGATAAGCAGACTTACCATCAGGAGCAGAAGGAGCAGCAGCAGGAGGAGGTGAACCAGCTGCTTCGGGTGCAAAGTCAACTTGCAAGGCTTCTGTTCAGAGAAAGTAAATGTTAGAAAGCAAGGAAATGGACAGAACTGAAGGAGTTTATGGTTGCAAGGAAAGGCTATTACAGAAATGTTAATGATTTATAACAGAAAGAAAGGAAAATCCTTTGGTAAAAAAAAGGAAAGAAAGGAAAAGAGAAAGAAAAATAAAGAAAGAGAAGGAAAGACAGAAAAAAAAAAAGGAAAGAGAGACAGAAAGAGAGAAAGAGAGAAAGAAAGATAATATTAAAAAATCCCAAAACTAACACCCACCCACCCACCACCACCACTCCCCAAAACCAAAAAAACAATCCAACCAATCAAGGAACAAAGCCGAACTAAATCCAAAAACCCACAATCAAATAGCGACCAATAGAACAAAAACATACAGTAGTAATTTCAATGCCTGTGTTAGCTTTCACCATCCACTTTCTCGTATGAAAAATGTCTCAGAATGTTTCTCTTTGCACTAATTGTATTGCTCTCCATTATCATTACAATTAAGTGTTGTTGCATTGTCCTACAGAGGCTGTGCAGCTTGAAGGGAGATGCTGCCTGGGAACCCACATCCCAGTGACTGTAATTGCCTGAAAAGCAGACTTACCATCAGCAGCAGGAGTAAGAGGCTCAACAGCTAAGGGTTCAAAGTGAATCTTTGAAGATTCTCTTCCTGATGTTAATGCTGTAACTTTGGAAGCTGCCAGTGAGTAGAGATCCATAAAATGTCTAGGCACGTGCTTTAAATAAAAGTAGAAGGAATCATTAGTGCTAGGCAAGCTACACTTAAATGCCAAATAGCACACATCCAAATTTTTCACAAAAGACAGAACTTTTTTTTAGCAAAGAGATCAAATACAGTTTGTAAGCCAGGCAGAATGTCAGTCCCAGGACTTAAACTCAAAAACATCTAACACTGGATTTTCTATTTTTTCTAGAATATTGAATATTAAGATCTTTGAGGAGCAGGGAATGAGTCGACACCCTAGTTAGAAGATCCTTTGATGAGATGTTTTCAAGCATGCAGCACAACACTGAGCTCTTGATACAATTTTTTTCATTTTATTTAAACACAAGACTCACTGCAGGTTCAATTTCTGTTCACAAAAAATTGCCACACAGTTTCAGGCTAATGTTCACACTTCCAAGATGAGTCAATTTACTAATCTTTCCACTCCACAGCAAAAAAAGTAACTTGGCAGTAACAAAAGAAAGATCACAAACCTACAGACCTCTGAAAACAGTCTGATTGCACTATAACTGGAAAAATGTAACTATTTCTATGTATGCAGCGGAAGAATGTCCCAGTTTTGTTATATTGATTGGATTGATGATAAAGTTAGCATGACAAGAGAGCACAGATGATTTGGCAGTACCGGTAACTTTGTATCTGTCCCAAGTAGTCTCAACTAATTGCTGAAATTATTGGTCTTCTTTACAATGGTTAATCACATTTTACTTGTTATAATTTTTCCCTTCAGATAGTATGACACTGGTCTTTTGAATGTAAACCTGTGATACAGACAAAAATCAGCTTGGTACCACAAACAGGGATTTACAAAGATTTTTGTAGTTTTTTCCTTTCCTTGGTTTCACTTTGCTGATTTTCAGAAAAGATGTTAACACAGCTAAAATCAATCAGGTTATTTCATTGCGGTTTCTAGGAAACAGCAGTGGCAAACTAACCCATATCACATCTTTTGTCATCAGAAACAATCTCCAAAATGTCTTGGTGGTGTGGTTCTAGTCCTAAAAGAGGATTCTTGTAGATTATAAGGCCTTTAATTGAAATGTGCTCATCACAGACTAACTAAGGCAGTTCTAGAGGATGTGCCTGCAAACAACTCCACTGTCTTTAATGACAAGCCTTCCTAAAGTGATTCCTAACTCTTTACCTCACTCAAGATTACAGGATTGCCCTTAATACAGTTTGGCATAGAGTAAAACTAAAATCCATTAGGTGACCTCTTTCTATAAAAGGCAAACTTTGTAATAAAACCTCAATCATGAGCTTGGAAAGGAATCAAACAGGAACTAGAGATGAGGGCAGAGGAAAGAGAGAGGGAAAAGGGGGAAAGAGAGATGGGGAAAGGGAGAAAGAGGAAAAGGGATAGAGAAAAGGAAGCTCATGGTGACACAGACTGTGAACCATTGGTGCTGTTTGTGTATGTCCTGAGTTACCAAGTGCACCTGAGGCTGCCAGGTGAACAAGAACTTTACAATTCTGCCCCACCAGCGAGCTCCCCAGCACATACTCTACTATGTTAGTTATACCACAAGCACTTTGTGCAAATATGAAATGCAACGTTTTGTGTTTCTGATTCTCTTCCAGAGAGAAAGAGGGAACAGGCTGCAGATGCTTCTGCAATCATTGTGAGGTCACATAGAATGGGAGTTGGGATGGGATAAAAAAAAAAAAAAAAAAAAAAAGAAGAAGCAGCATCCACTACCAAATTAGAAAAGCAGGATTTAAAAGCTGGTGATTGCTACAGTGCCTCCTGTGAAAAGATGCCATCCATGGAACCTTTTGTGCAGCTCTAAAATGGATCATCACTGTACTGTACTGGGGAAACATTTGTAATTCTACCCCCTGACGGAAAAGTTCATCTGTGCTAATTAAGCTTCACAGGACTCTCAAGGCATTACATATTCCATATTTCCATCTTTTAGTGTGGAAACACGATAATGCACACATAATTTATAACTTCATCAGGCATGTACGCAAGCAAGAGAGAACAGTGAGAATTCTCTAGCTTAGAATCTGTCTTTCTTGAATGTTTGATTTTGTGACCCTGATACTGCAATTATATACTGCATTAGAACAGAAAATCCACAATAAATTGGAAGGCATTACTGCAGAAATTTACATGTTGTATGCAATACTTACTTTGTCTAAGATCTTTGCAATTTACTTGATTACCTGCTCTCTCTCTAATTCAGACAGAGAAGTACAATGAAAGAAATATGTTCTCACTCTGCCTTTTGTTCTCTCATTGGGTAAAAAAAATCTGTCTTGGCACTTATATATTCTGCACAGCTATAAAGACTAATGGATAGTTTCTGCAGAAGAGATCAAACTTAAAAACAATGAGGAGGCATTGCACTGAATCTATGTTCAGAGATGAAAATATGGCATGTTTTCTGTTAATTTCTCTTTTTTTCCCACTCATTGTTTTGTCCTAACAAAATTAGTATTTTGAAATGTGCGAGTCTTTAAACCCATATGAGCAAAATAGCTTCTATATTTAAACATTCTAAATAGCAGTTTCTTTTAAATGAGGAATGCTCAAAACCCCACAATTGATTCTAGAACTGTGGGTTGAAAAAAATCTGATACTGACCAAGAAGGAGGATGAAAATCTTGTCTTTATTGTTTGGTTGGTTTTGTTTGTTTGTGGGGATCTTACTTGGTTTTAGTTTTGTTTGCGTTTCTTTTTTTTAATTAGTCTTGTGTATATTAGTGGGAAAAAAGAGAGGGAGATAGAAGAATATTAATTTTCAGGTACATATACTTCTGCCATGTTTGTATTCCCATCAGTTATTTAATGCTGTAACTGCAAAACTAAAAGTTACCATCATCTCTGAAATACCATGTGCAAGAGTATACATGGAAATTGTCTTTCAACTGCTGACTGCAGTAGTTTTGAAGCTTTTTGCTCTCCACATGCTCAGAGCAGTCTATCTGCCCGTTGTGTCTCAGATGCCAAAAATGAAAGAAAATTTAAAAAAGAAAAAAATTAAACAGGATTGGCTTTAGACTCTAACCGGGAATGCCATAGCCTCTGGCCTGTCCCTCACTGCTTCCTCTGAAAGGGTCTCCAGCTGCAGGCTGGGAAGCGGCGTGGCTGCTGCAGCACCTGGTGCCACGGCCTGCTCTCTGGCCTAAAGAGAAAAAACCCCAGCATCAGTGGGAATTCTCCTTCAGACACACCAGCTGGGATGAACTGGGTCCCCTTGAGCCCATTGAGTGGACTTGCATTGATCCGTGGACCTAACATCCATGAATAAAGAACAACTGATTGAATTTTCATCTCTAATTCACAGTGCTGGGTAAGAATGCTACCAAAACAAAAAGACCCTTGCCCTGGTCAGAAAAGAGAAAGGCCAAGGACATGGCACATATGTATTATTGTAAAAACACGGCAGTTGCTGCTTGACATTCACTTCCGAAGTTTGAAAGCAGCCAGTATGAAGATGGTGGTGGCACAAAGGAAATTTTCTATCAGCACGGTTTGCTGTAGGTGAAACATACACTTTAGGTTTTGTCACGTTCCATGAACATTAAAGGAAAAAGAAAAGATATCTGAAAATATAATTAGCAACAGTTTTGGTGAACGCAGAAACTAAAATAGAGAATCCCATGTTGCTAGGAATTAAAGATGTAGTAAGGGAAATCGACACTCCAAGGTAAGGAAAACACTTCTTTTGCTCTATGCTGCTCTAGATTAAAAACAGTTACGAAACCATCTGCCATTAGAGCTAGAGTTGAAAACAGTCCTTTCTCCTAAATAATTAATAGGTACATCTTTATTGGACCTTCAAATAGTCCTATACCAGGGCACAATTGTACAAGTCAGAGAGAAAACTTGAGATTACTATTAAGTTTAAAATATGGTTTTAAAAAATACCATGGAAGTTTCTAACCACAGATTATGATTTCCTGCCTTTTCTTTTCCTGTTTATGATGCTTCATAGGTTAAAATAGCAGACACAAAGCCAAATGTTTTACGGCCACCAAGTATGTGACCTCTCATTATTCAGCAGAGGGTTAACACCGTAACAATTGCCAATTTTTCGTGTGTTCCATTAGTCTTCACTTGTTAACCAGAAATAATGTTCAGTGAGGGAAGGAAAGTGAATTTTGTCATAACTTCTACATTTAGAACAAGTTGTGTGTGTACTACAAACTTGCATTTTATTTCACTGTGGTTTTTTATGATGGAAGAAGTTGAGGGGGGAAACTTCAACACTAAGGGAAGGAAGTTGCTTTGCAGCAACTTGTCTCTTCCCCCGCGAATAAGCAGTTGTAAGGCTTTGGCATGTTTGGAAACACAAATCAGAGGGAATACTTCAAATTCTTACCTCATTCAGGACGGCCTCCACAGCTTTCGTATGATTAATGATCAACTCTTTGTCTCTATTACAAAAGAAAAAACAAAGCAAAACAACAAAACAACGGAGTAACTTTATGGAACTGAAACTCTATCAATGTAGAAATTAATGTTCTGCTACTTTATGGCTGTCATGTCTTGTAAAATAATTGCTGATTATTATAACAGTTATAAACTGTTGATTATATAACAGTTATAAAGTGTTACGATTTTCCCTCTTTTTCATATCTCCAATGCAAGCCCTAAAAATAGTTAATGTACACTATTTGGTGCATTTCCATATGAAAGATGCTTCTGTTGAGGATAAGCAATTCAAATAGATGTAATTATAGGCCTATCAATGAACAACTATCATGGCTTGGATACAGAGATCATAAAAAGTCTCTAGCAGGATGATATTATATTCTTGTATTGGAAAACACAGACAGATTCTGTTTATTTAATCTGCCTTGTTTGTATGTTCCAAAAGGAGAAAAAACCCCTATTTGTTGTGAAGAGTTGCTATAATAATGAAGGGAAGGGTAGCTTGCTTTGTTGATATTCAGCTGCTTTACACAGGGAAAAAAATGCCAGTTTTAAAGTCACTTCACGTTAAAATAACCTTTAC
Organism: Anomalospiza imberbis; assembly: GCF_031753505.1. Classification (NCBI taxonomy): domain Eukaryota; kingdom Metazoa; phylum Chordata; class Aves; order Passeriformes; family Viduidae; genus Anomalospiza; species Anomalospiza imberbis. The sequence continues at coordinate 517,921 of NW_027100377.1, read as the reverse complement.
TGGATCTGTGTATGGCCACAAGGAATGCTCTTTACTGTAAATGCCCAGAATAGTTTGGGGCAGGATGAAAACGGAAAGCTTTCTAGAACAAATCCTTCTGTAGGTGACGCCTGCTTGGATCAAATCATACTAAATAACATTCGGTATTATTTGATCATCTTAATTAGGTTGTTAAACATTTAGTTGAGGCCTATACGAATTGCATTCATTCCCTGGTGCATAAAACCCTTAAAGGTTCTCAGATGTTGTTCTTCAGAGGTTGAATGATCCCAGGTATGATGGGAAGTTTTAATTAACTAAAATTTTTTTAGATCCTAGCCGTGGAACAACAATATTCATAATAGATATTTCATACTAGGATAAGTATTAGAAAACAAAGTCTTCAAAGATTTATTTTTTCATATGGTGTAAAAATAGCTTAGTAATAACCTCCTTCAAGTCAAAGGGGCTCCTTTTGACTACCAATCTTTTCAAGACCAGTGCCTGAGCCTTTCCTTTTACTCTAGGTTGTCTTGTAGTGGTGTGGGGATTAGGGCTAAATCCAAAACTACCTGAAATCAGCAGGAAGAACTATCTTGTACCACAGGCAAGGCTAGGTCCAAAATGGGTTTCAGTCCCTTTGGTGGCAAAGACCTGTCCCTTAGATGATGCTTGTGTATTTACTATAAATAAATTGTATCTGTCTACAACAAGATGGTGTGGAAACACAGAGAACAAGCAATCATTTCTTAAATAAGCAGAACTTTAAGGATCTGCCAAAGAGATGTTGTCAGAGCAGTAAGATAGCACAGGTATTTTGTTTGCCAGTTATTTCAGCATCCAGAATTTGAAGAACTATTATGGGATAACTGCATAAAATGTATGACCTAGTATTTTGAACTAACACTTTTCGTTTTAGAAGACTATCCCTGAATTTAAAAATAAAAGAGACAGAAGTCCTTTTCTCTTCTAACCTTATACTGTCCAGGGCTAAAAGCCTGCCCATGGAAGTAGGAACTGAAATTTTTATTCATTTTAAGTGACATCCCCCAGGCCCCAGGGCTCACTTTACTCCCTGTTTGAGGGCAAGTTCTGCCTCCTCGAGAGTCTCCCGCAGCTGCTGCTGGTCCTGCTCTGTGCCTTTCAGGAGTCTCTTCTGGTGATCCAGATCTTGGTCTCTGCTCCTCAGCTCCTCCATTGCATTAGAGAGGCTCTGCCAGCAGACAGAGAGCAGAGTTACTCTTTAGCCCAAATAAACTTCACTTTATGCCATTGGCTACTGACCAACGTGGAAGACAAATTGATTGCAAAGTAGATTTGGACAACTGCATACTAAGGTTTTATGAATTTCCTAGCAAAAGAATTACTGACTCAGAACCCCCCTAGTTTTTAGTATATTTGCTATGTATAAGTGTATTTTAGAAAACAAAATTATTGTAGGCAAAAAAACCCAAAACAAACCTCCATTGAAAAGTTTTTTCTTAAGTTGTTAAAAATAAAACATAGATAGCTTAAAAAAAAATTTAAAAAGGAGTCTTTGAAGTGTTTTCTCAGTAGCCTAAAATTCCAGCAGACTGAGTAGTGTGTGTGTATTTACTCCTGTTACTTTATTTACACAAGGACTGCACTATTTGGCTTATTTAACAAAAGGTAAAACTCGGGTGACTGTTCCAGAAGAATAATCTTACCATCAGAGATACATTGGAGACTTGGCTTCTTTCTGTGTCGATATGTGGGCATGATTCCAGTATACTACTCAGCTCCTGAAGCCGTCGCTGGTGCTCTTGTAAAAGCAATCTTGCCTCCTGCTCACGCTGCAAAGCATTATCTAACTCCTCCTGCAAATTGTCTTGGTTGATTTTCTGGAAAGAGAAACAAGCTGGGCCTGATTCTGTAACTATATTCAGTGGTTTCCCTACCACTGAGTGAGTTCCACTTGCAAACATACCAAATTCTAAAACAGATGCATGCTTAGGATTAGTCTTGAAGTTCTTTTAACATGAAGACAGATTACTGAACAGTAAGATGGCAGACCAGTTAATCACTGTGTTTTTTGTAAAGAGCATTCATGTAAAGTCTTGGCATTCATTATTCTATTCAAATTAGCACCCTAGGGTGCAAAACCTCAATATGTAGGAGGAAAAATATGCAGAACAATGTTCAAAATTTTAGTGAATAGCTTATTGACCCTTTTAAACTCCTTTGTGGACTGTTCTTGTCCTCCAAAACTGTTCCAGGAAAAAGAAGTAATTCTTCAAGGGAAGTCATCATCTGCATTTCAACTACAATCTAAAATGTCATAATTTTCCTCTAACTGTCCCAAAACACTAAGGGAATAAAACCTGTTGAGAAGAGAACTGAAGATGATCAGATATTTTTGAGTAAAAAAATAAAAATCCATTTTACTAGCTAGGAACAGGAAGGACAATGGGTGAGACGTCATCTAGCAGATATTCTCTGCTTGGAAGTGTTTGGATTAGGACACACTGACAGGTTCTACCAACTAGGCTTCAGGTTAGGGAACCCACAGCATTTCAGTAACTCCATCAGCAACAGCAAAGGACTCAGGGGATTTTGTGCATTTGTGCTACTGAGAATGTAGGAAAAGGCTTTTTTTTCCCCTGACATAAAGTTACTTCTTCAGGGAAACAGACCCACTAAAATTTGTATTGTATTTATTATAACATGCATCAACATCCATACAGAGTTTAAACTGCTATATTTATATTTCATCAACTTCTCATGAACATTCGTATTGAACACCCTGACTTTATTCCAGCTGACTTTACTCTGTTGAAGTGAAATCTTCTTTTAGGATACATAAGTCATCACATCAACATTTCCAAAAAATGGGAGAACCTGGACTGCTGAAGACCAAACTGCAATTTATACAGGACACCTCCTTCTACAAATCAAAAGGAAACTCCAGTGGAAAAGGGGTCTTTCTAAATACATCTGTCTTCTAGTTTAGTGACATTTACAAGGCAAGGTTTCTGGAAAATTCTGTTGAAAGTAAATAAATTCTATGTTTTCCAAAAGGACATAAATCAAAAAATGTGTAGAAAGGAGAATCTCTTTTAAGCAAGAGAGCCTCCAAATCAAATGCACTTACATGCTGAAGTTCATTTGATTGCTCTTGCAGCCTGTGGGCTTTTTCAGCATCTTTTCGCATCTCATTGCAACTCCACTGGCATTCTGCAAGCTGCAGGTGCAGTGAGTGGGACTCTACCTCTGCTGCATGAAGCCTTCGTGAAAATTCAAATATTTCTTGCTGCAAGATTGCTATGTTTCTCTGTCAGCATACAAAAACAAGTTGATGGGCTATAAAATCTGCTATTTTAGCAATAAAAGAAATCATATTTATGACCCAAGAAAATGAAGACAAAACATAATTTTTTCCTCCATCTCTAAAAGACATACACAAGGGCAAAAGTTTGAACCTGTCACCTACCAACCCTACCAAGGGCTACTGCAAATTCTGTTTACAAAGAAGTACTATTTTCACCTAAAGTCTACTATAAAAGATTATTGGAGAAAGAGTTTATCCTTTCATTTTGGTTTAAGGGAAGAAGGCTATCTTTACTGAAAAAGGATGGTAGACATGAGAAAGTAGAAAACCATAATAAAACATTTCCATCAAGCCAAAAGCAAATTTGTTCTTATAAGCTAATACAGATCTGATAGAACTTGAAAAAAACCCTTTTACTTGGATACACTAAACCTCCTCCAAAAATTCTTTGTCAATAAAAGAAAAGACCTATTTACACCCTAATGTGTGACAAATCAACTTCTGAGTGTCCATATAGGGGTACTTCATTGTCATGGACTCATCACCAGCCTGAAACAAAATAAATGGTGCTTTCCAGGGAGCTTCTCTGTTGCTTCTGTAAACCTTCTGTTTCCATGAAGGAGGACTGTAAATCTGCTTACTGTGCTGGGCAGTCTGTCATACAATCCAGCTTCCAGGGCCTGGGCATTTACTCTGCGGAGCCCACGAGCCAGCCTCTGTATCAGGGAGTCCCTCTCCAGGTAAGCTCTGCACCCACAAGGTTTCCCTTGAACTGTCTCCATCAGTATGCTCAGGTTGTCCATCAGTTTTGCAAAGCAGTTCCTGGCTGCCCTGATAAGGGAGTGTCCAGAAAGCCAGGAGCATGCATCTTTAAGAAACAACAACAAAAAAGAAACATCAAGCAGTTTATTAGTTCCCATTTCTTGTAATATCATGTTCTTTTGCATTTATACAGGATGGAACCTGTAAATATTCTGAAACACAGAATACTGATTCTGAAACACTGTTCAAACTTTGCTTTTAAAGGATATGAATGAAAATTACTGAGAACAGCATGATCAAAGAAGAAAGTGCCTGAAACTGAATCTAAGCACATTTGATTCAAAAACAACTTTTATACCAACTTAGTGTTTAGCCTTCTGGAAAATGCATCACCTTGTCTTTCTCCTGCTATTTCCCTTTATTCACATAAATTATCCCTCTTCTAATATCCTTGTCTTCTGTGACAAAATTGTGGGGATTCTGGAACTAGAGATTAATAAAGAACCAGGGATGGCAGCAATGCAGATGAACCAAGGGAGCCTGTATCAGTTCTCACTGTAAATAAACTCCAGAAACACTTTCCAGCCTTCTGCTTCCATGGCTATATACAATGAAAGGATAAAATATCCTATCAGTTGTTAAAGAAAATGAATCTGTTCCAACAGTACAGAGATGTGATCATTCAGAGAATGCAGAAGAGGTTTACCATTTTACCCTGCAATAAAATTACTCCTTCAGGGAAAGAGCCCCACTAAAATTTGTATTGACTAGCTCAGGATATAACCTCGCATCAAAGGTGTCTATCATAATATTCAGAAATATCTCTTCAGAGCTATGATCCAGAATGGTTTAGATAAAATCATCAAAATGGAAGTGATATGACCACCCTGACTTTTTTATTTTTTTGATAGATTTCTGCTACAACAATATACTGTTAGAATTACCTTGTTTGCTGAGAACATCGTCTAGTTCAGAGATGGAACTGACTATTGCAGTATAGAGGTTAGAGCTAGTCAACCAGTCAAGTGCTTCAATACAGTCAACTCCTTCCTCTTCAAAACCTGGGAAACAGAATTGCAGCTAGCAGGATAAGTGAATCACTAGGATATGGCACACTGCTACCTCCAGCTCTTTCAGAAATTAACCAAAAATAAGCATATAAACAACAAATTAGTCAGGACAATTTAGACCGTTTTAAGCATGCTTCCAGAAGTACTAAAAAACAAAAAAAGTAGATGAACCTTCTAATGTGGAAAACATTTTTGATACCATTTATCCTTGCAGAGGGAAGTATAAACTGGTCTGGCAACAGAAAGGGGCAAGTAGATATAATCTCTGAAGAAAATTTCGAAATCCCATGCTAATATTTCACCTGAATCAGAAAGCAATTTTTGTGGGTCTTAGTAGTAAATAAATATTCAAAATTATTAAAATAAGAGGAGGAAATACCTTTTCTAGGGGAAAAAAAAAAAAAAAAGGTGACAGTTAATAATTCAGGAACATTGCAAGATATTTGCCACAGAGAAGATGCTGTAGCACCTAGTTCTGAAATCCATAACACAAATATCAAAAATATCAGACAGTGTTGAGCTCATGTGCATAATTGCAATTTTACCTGTAATGCTTAACACATGACTAGGCATTTCCTCATAGAATGAAATATGTTTGTCAAGCAACGTAAAAATTATAAATCCATAAATAATTTGTACAAATGTCATGAAATATATCTTTATGCCCCAGCAATAATAATAATAATCTTGCTTTTGTTTTTATTCCCTAACCATGTAATTTGACCTAAGAATATTTCACTTACGTGACACATGCCTGCCTCTGGATTCTCCCACACAAACTTGAATTCCAGTGCATCCTCTGGAGGCATCTGTCCAGACCAAAAAGGTACAAGAATATCGGGCCAGAGCCCTCAGCCTGTTAGCAGCCAGAACTGCAATCACAGCTCTTCGGAAGACATAAACCAGGTGCTTGGCTCTTCTCTGCCTCAGCCTGCCTTCGCCTTGGCTGTTTTCCACGTTAGTAGGGAGAGCATAAAGGAGGCTGATGATCTTCTGGTTCAATAATTTGTGGTGGTTCACCTGCTCCTGGAGAATGTCTCTTTGGCAAGACACAGCGCACAGTCTGCCGTAGAGAGGACACAGGGCCCCTGACAGCAGTGCACAGGCTGCCAACAGGGAGGAGCGTGCCTTGTGAGCATTTGATAATGTATTTGTCATGGAACTGTTTTCATGGGCCTGTTTCTCGCAGGTTTGTTCAAGGCCATACAGATTTTGCCTGTTTTTCTGCACTGTTTCTTCACATTTCTGCAACAGAAACAAACCAAACAAAACCGGAAGAAATATTAACTAGATAGTTTTTGCCTCGACAAGAGCAAAAAGAAAATTCTTCGTTTTGCCATTCAAATGATGCATTAAAGGAGTCAAAAATTCTTAGTAATGATGGTGATGAAAGTATTTCTTCTAGAAAACAATTACAGAATCAGATATATGAAACCACAGCAATGGTAGGGGGGAAACTGACATGATCATCAACTGCAAATTGGACTCCTGATTTCTAACAACATTCAGCAATATGGTGACAGCTCACAGAAGGTCCAACGCTGCTTGTCTGCCCACAATAGAGTTCGATGAGTTGACTTAACAATAGTAGTAACATCCTCCAATTTCAGAGAGAGCACTGCTCTACCAAGCAGAAAGCCAGTGTAAGTGAGAGGAAAAAGGTAAGAAGGCTGGAACATGAGACTAGACAGATTAAATTTTTCAGCATGCAAAGACTTCCAGCCCTGAAATCTGCATCAACTACAGCATTATTCTGTGAAGTAAGTTGCAGCAACTCACAAATAACAAGGGACATCTATTTCCTTTATTCACAAGACTTTTAATTGAAACTGGTGTGAAGGAATATGATGGTAAAGACAGCAAATGGTGGTTGTGGAATAATGGGTAACATTTTGGATTGCAGGATTGCAAATAACTCATCTAACAAGCAGTGAGAGTTTCACACTTTAAAACCACTTCTCACTGTAGTATCACTAAAGCAGAGTCATTACCACTGTTCTTAGGATCAGTACATATGCAATTAAATTTATCCACAGGTAACACCACATTACTGTTACTCCATACAATCTCTGCAAATGATGATGCTGAAAAAGTAGCTGCTGCCCTCAGAAATCCTTAAAAAAAGGAAATTCGATCTTACAGCTATAGCATTCTCAGAAAAAAAATACTACCCACTGTAGATGAAAGCAGGCTTCTCATGACAAATGCTTCAAAAAAGTTATTTATTTCTTATTTTAAATGATGTTAATATTAGCACAGTGATGGGTTGGTTTGTTGTTTGGGCTTTTTTTAACTTTAAAAATATACTTAAATTCCCAAATGACCTTAAACTGCTAAGGGGCTTAAACTACTGAAAAAATCAATTAAATGGTACAAGAAAAAAAAAAAAAAAAAATTAGAAGTTCCCAGCACTATACCTGGGCTCTTGCATGAACTTCTGCAAGGATATTTGAGTACTGCTCTTCAAGATATTGCTTTTCTTTCTGCCAGCAATGTTCCTGTGCTTTTAACTGCTCAGACATTTTCTCAAAAGCATCCTCCTGCTTCTGCTGAAGTTCCTTCAGAGTGTCAGCCTTGTGCTTGCAAATATATTCTAGGTGAGATATCTGTGTGACAAGCATTTAAGAAGAAATTATTGTTTACCGTTTCACTTTGAGTCACGCACAGACTATTCCAGCATAAAATCTAAACTGTAATTTCTTCAAAATTTTCATTAAAACTAAATAAAACCCTTTTCATAGCAGATGAATTACTTGGTTCTCCAAACAAAACTGAAATATATTTTGAAACACAAGATTTTATTTGGTTTCGGTTCTGCCATCCTTTTACCACCTTGTAGATATTCGTCACCTTCTTTGTAGGAAACCTGAGCCAGACACTTCAAACTTGTTTTTTAAACAACTCTGTTAAATTTTAGTCCATTAGTAAATTAGGAATCCAAGTATATACTTTAGAAATGTGAAATGATTGCACACAAGAAATCAAAACAGCATTTAATTTTTTGTTTTGCTTGGGGTTTTTTTGGGGGAGTTGTTGGTGGTTTTTTTTGTTGTTGTTTGGTTAGTTTTTTTGTTTGGGAGGGTTTTTTTTGCTTTTTTTTTTTTTTTTTTTTTGGTTGAAAAGCCAAGACTTTCCAGATTATTATTAAGTTTTTAAACAAGTCCAGGGAATTCTAGCATAGAGAATGTTTTCCTTACAAATAGCTCATGAGTTTATGATGTGTTTTCAACAAGCATGAAGGGATACACTCTTGTGGTTTAACACTTCACCCCCCATGCAAATTAAATAGAGGCATGAACCAAGCCAACAATGATCTCCAAATGCACACACCTGCACTTTGTTACTAGAAAGCATCAGCAAGACACATCCAGATAGATCACTCTGAGCTGTAGGAAAAAAGGTTTTGTGCAACACAGTCTAAAATCCCAGAAAAGCTGCTAAGTACATGAGAAGAGCCCTAGAGACCTCCCAAGCAGTCTCAGTAACAAGGCTTAATTAAAATGCAAGAACAGGGAGGCACAAACCCCAGAAACACTGCCAACAATATCCATCTCCTTCCCTTCCCATGTCTTTCCTTCTCCCTTTCCTCTTCTACTTCAAAAGAGAAATAAACCAGAAAACAAAGTCAAACCCTGAAGAGTGGCTTAGCTACTCTCAGCTTAGTCTCTGGACCCAGCTGACCTATTTTAAAAGGGTTTTATTTTTCCTAAAACCACAGGGTTTTCTGGCAAGAAAGGCCACATAAGCTCACTTGCATTCATATCACTCAGAAATGTACAGCTCCTCCTGCACACAAATACTGACATGTTTTAGAATAGGTATTTCCATTGTGTTTCTGAATAAAAATGTCAGAATCCGAAAGTTGCAATTAAACAGAAAACCCCACACTGGCATTCTTTCAAATAGCACATCTGAATCATAAACACATAATTTAAAGATGGTATTCCTGGAGAAAGTGTATTTTGCTATGGATTATGGTAAAACAAAGACTTGCTTTATGACTGTAAATGACTACATTCTGTGAATTTCTTCATCAGTAAGATGAATTTATTATCTTTTAATGAGGTCCCTGTGGCTGGTATCAGACAATCCTTTCAGAATGTCCTGCACAGAAAGTGGAGCTGAGAGACTTGATGCACACTCCAGTCACATCTACATGCTCACAGCAGCAGCATCAAGCTGAGCAGTGGACCAGCCATAATTAACGGTGTTCATTTGTTAATGTCCAAATCCTCTTGGGGGGATGAATATCACTCCTTTTTCTCCTTTTTAACGAGCCTGCAGTGTGCACAAATGTCACTGAGCTCCGCAGAGGCAGCTGATGCCTGGGGACACTCACCCTCTCCTTAGCCTTGTGGAAGTTCAAGATCAGGGCTTCAACATTCTCATGCAAGAGAGCACAAAGCTCTGTCCAAGGTAACTCTTCCAGGGCGACCTCTGAATGTTTGGCAAGCACATGGGCGTTTGCCATGCTCTGGTATAAGTTTAGGAGGATGGACACATCCCTCTGGAACACAAAGAAGAATTCGTTGCTGTAGCTGGGCAATGTTCAAATCAAAAGAGATGCATCACATGTGCAGTAGCAGTGCTGCATGCAGCTGATAACAAGGCCTCAGAGCTCATTCTCACAGCTTTCCAAAATTCCTGTGTTCATTTCTAATAATTGCTGCCATAATATTGCATAATCTTACAGCAGAGTAAGAAAAGTGATTTGACCAAATTTATCTAATTAGACACAGTATGCCTATAAAGTATGTGAATAAATCCCAGTCCTGTGGGGGCCACAACATTGACCTGGCACAGATAAAAATTTCTGTGCTCTTAGTGGATGCAATTCATTCTCCCTTGTTAATACTCTGATGTGCATTCAAACTGTGCCCCCACACAGCTGCACAGCACACAGAAAACTGTCCAGTTGGCTAGGCAGCACAACACACTCTAAATTCCTTTAAAAATTTGTTTTGCATGGGTTATATATGATTAAATAGCTGGCCAAAATAGGCCTACAGCTCCATCAGTCACACTCCACAAGCCATGCCTCATTTCTTTACAGTGATTTTAATCAGTGGCATAATAAATTGATTCAGGTTATAAATAAATAAGCATGCAGTAAAAATTCAATTCTTCATAATTTTAGTGCATACAAGTGACTTAGAAACTTTGGTTAAGCTAATAGAAAGCTGTTTCTCAAATGCCATGAGGACAAAGTATGTAAACAACCGTAACAGTACAGTCAGAGATCAAGATAAGATTCTCAGACTAGAGTGGAAAGAACATATTCAGGGAACATAAAAGTGGTATAAAAGATGAAAAAATACTGTATAGGCCAGGAGAGCAGGAAGGGAAAACGAAGGGAAGAGAACACACTGACATTTTCACACAATTTTGGCATGGGTATAGCGAGGACCAACAGCAATATATTAAATGTTACCTCTACTTAGTTCCTGCTACAGTCTTCTGCTTTTTCATTTTGGGAAGCAAAATCAAAGCTGTCTCAATGGAGTAAACAGGATCACATACAGGTGATCACTCCTGCTTCCCAAACACATACAAACAGCTTTGGGAAAAATACAAAGCCAACCAAGGCAATAAACATTTAATCTCATAAGGGAACCACTAATACAACTCTTCCGAAAATGCGTATTTTTATCCTCTGCTCAGGACAGTCCTGTGGTTTGAAATCTTTTGAATAAAACACTTGAAACAACCAGCTCTGTGAATATGACAATGAGACAATCCTGTTACTTTTAACCTTTCAGTAATATAACATTAATTTTGAGTACACCATTACATACTGTTTCCATTACCAGAAATCTTGATCCTGAATGAAATCTCGTACTGAATTCTTGTCATGTATAACATATAGTTTACTAAGGAATACAGATAAAAAGGAAAACCCTTACCACAGCAACAGCTAGCAAGTGTGGGAGGAGGTCTCAGAAGAGATCTGCCGGGATTACCATGGGAAACTACTGTGGTGTAGGGGCATGGTAATAAGATTCCCGCCGTTCCCTATGTCCATCATTTGGTGTACCCTCCCCAGTTAATGTCAGTTAAGCAATGGTACCATCCCAGGTTCTGGAAAGTTCTTTGTTCTAAGTTCTGTTATTGGTTCCCTCCTTGAAACCACTCCTTCCCTTATCTCCCATTGGTTTGTACTATCCCTATCCCTCCCACAAGATCTTACCCCATTGGAGGTATGTACCCCGACCCCACCTCCTCTCTCTCGGATATAACCCCTATCCCGTCCTTCGGGGGCGTCTCCGAGGGCTCTGGTCACCCAGACCTCGGAGTGCAGGCACTCAGGGCAGCTCCCCTCTCAAGAGGTTGTCTCCCTTTGCTCCTTTTACCTTTTCCTGCCTTTTCCTGCCTTGAATAAACCTCTGAGAACTGCAGCGCTCCGTGTGCCGACCCGTCTATTTGGTGGATTCGAGCTTTAGTCATCTGGGGCTCCTCAGGTGGCTCAATCATGTCACCTCCTCAGGTGGCTGAATCACTTGGATGCAGAGGGGGGATGTTTGGCAGGGAAACAGCCCTTGTGGTGAGCACTGTCCTGTATGGATCTATGGAAGTGGTCCTGAAGGTCCCTCACGAGCCTCCCGTTGTCCAGGCTAAAGCTCCCTCAGCACCTCCTCATTGGCCTTGCGCTCCACACCCTTCCCCAGCTCCCGTGTCCTCCTGTGCACGCGCTCCAGCCCCTCAAGGCCTTTCTGCTTCACAGGGCCCCACAACTGGACACAGCACTCCCAGCTGTGCCCGCAGCGCTGCCCAGCCCAGGGGGACGGTCACTGCCCTGCTCCTGCTGCCCCACTGTTGCTGGCACAGGCCAGGATGCCCTTGGCCTTCTTGGCTACCTGGCCACGCGCTGGCCCACCTTCAGCTGCTCTTGACCGGCACCCCTGGGTCCTTTTGGCCCACTGGGCTCCCCCACCACAGAGTTGCCCGTTTGACTTCAAATACAGCATCCACAATTTTACATTGTCCTTCTAGTTCTACAACCACATCTTGTCAGGTAGTAGCATGAAGTTTGATAGGAATAAAAATCTAGGTCACTGTGACTTGATTAAAATGGGCTAATTCAACTCTACAGGAAATTCCTCATTTAAAGTATTCATCCCTGTCTGGTGTCAGTAAGCAATGTTGTCTCTGCAAACTGTGTTTGTTGGTATTCAAGGCTCTGAAATGGAAATTAGGAAATATCCAGATATGCCTTTGTGTTTGTTGTTGAAGGCATGAAAATGGATTTTCTGTCGGCCTGCATGGCTGGCCCTGTACAGTCTACTTGTTCTGGCTAAGCTCACAGCTTACTCTACAATACTTCAACACCAAGAACATGAAATGTTCCTTTCTCACTCACCTTAGGATCAGCACCGCTGAAGACATGCTTCAGGTGACCTGTAGTGGGCAAGGGAAAATGAACCAGATGCTGTGAGAAAATTGCCTGGGCTGGTGAATCCCACAGAACAAGCAACGCAAACAGAGAGTATTTTCCGTTTCACAACATCCCTCCATGTCATGGTTTGACACTGGCGCGATGCCAGCGCCCCCATGAAAATATACTTTTTAAAATAATTGCTGTGAGATGTGATCAGGAACAGAGCAGAGCAGGCCCATCTTAGTAACTAAGGAAAGAACTTTATTAAACTACTACTACTATAAAAACTACAAACACTAAATCATGGATGAAGACCTTCCAAAACACCCCTCCTCCTCCCACCTAATTTTTAAACAAACTTAACAGTGAGACACTACCCAGGATCCTGATCAAGTTGCTCCCCTTCAGATATTCAAATACTCAATCTTTCAAGGGAGACAGGAGTCTCTCCTGTGCCACAGACTGCCCAGGAAACACAATTGCCACCCTTGTGTTTCCATGTCACACATGGCAACCGCCCGGAGAAAATCTGCCATGGTGACACTCTTTTCCATGTCACAGTGCTCTCACCACCGTGCATGGACAGACTGCTCATAGGGCTCCTTTAAGGATGCTTTGCCGTGGACCAAAAGAGACAACAGTTCAGTTTCTCATTTTGGGACTGCAGTCCCCCCCATTTTCCCCTGGGGCTGAGGGTCTAAGAACAGAGGTCTTCTTCTCCTCTTCTTCTTCCTTGAAGATAGAGGGCTTCTCCACACCTTCTCTCTACTCCTCTGCTGGTAATCACTGAAACAGGTCTCCTGGCACACCAACGCACCACCCTAATTGCAGCTTCTGTTAGGAGAATTTGGTTCAGTCTATGGCTAACAAGAGAAGTCCAGCCACAAGCCACTCCATCATCTCCTTCCAACTCGAGAATTTCTTCTTCCATCATCTCGGATCCCAGACTGTCTCTCTTCTACTTCAAATCAAGGAGGAGTAATATTTCACAAAGCCTTCATTTCTCAGGAAAGGGTTAAAAGTTCAGACTCCCTGGACGGCTGATATCTCTGCCCAGCAGCCGATTCCCAAGGCCAAGGCTGGGCGCCTTCCCCCCCCCTCCTTCTCCTCCGCGCCGGCAAAGTTACAGGTGCCGTCAGGACTCTCTATCTCTTCCCTCTTGAGGTGGGGAATGACTAAAACATCTCCGCTTCTTTCCACCCTTCCGTCCACAGGAGCTGGCTCGGTTCCAGTCCTTCTACCCCTCGGCTCACCTCGACCAGGCCTCATGGCTACCCCTCCCCCACCCAGCCCCATGGCTGGACAGGGGAGGTCTGCACAGCACCCTGACCGGAACCAAAGAGAGCGAGCTCTTGGGAGTTCTTGCTTTTAACCCCGTGTGTTCTCAGAGGCGTATCCCTATCTTCAGTGGTCACTTCAGGTGCCAATATCCAAACTTGACCACTGATTGGTTTGACCCAACTTCCTGAAATAAAAAAAAAAAAAAAAATCACTTCCATGTCAAACCACGACAAGGTACTTAACAGCAACCGTAGATTCTCTCTTGATTTGTTTATTATTCTTTTGTTTGTTCCAGCACGCTGGAGAGTGCCTAGCCACAGAGCCTCTACTGCATCTGGAACCAACGTACCCTCCCTTGTGGTAGCAGGCAGGACCTACAGTGTCTCTGACAACAGCAAACCCTCCAGTGTGACACCAGGCAGATTCTACAGTGTGTCTGAAACCAACACACCCTCCAGTGTGACACCAGGCAGAACAGGTTGTGGGTCATCAATGGACAGAGTCATCAACCTGATACCAACCAGAACCAATACTGGGTCATCAATGGATGCATCCTCCCGTATGAGACGAAACAGAGCTCTTACCGTGCCTTCAGGCAACATGTCCTCCAGTCTGACAGGGAATAGAGCTGGTACTGGGTCTTCAGTCAACACATCCTTCAGTTTCAGACCCCGCAGAAGCAGTTCTTTGCCTTCAGTCAGACCTTCCAGCTGGGATATCTTAGCCAGCACCAGAAGAAATCAAGAACTTTAATTAGATGCGACAGATTTCTTAATCAAAATACTAGCTTCTCTTCAGAAAAAAATACTTCAGCAATGCAAAAAGATCTAAATAAAGTACAGTCTTACCTACCTTTGTGTTGTAGTTCAGTGTATATATTGTTTGTAAGTTCATATTTTTATGAAAATGTGCATTCATATCTTCACATTTCTGTGTTTCTAATTATTCTTCTTATACCAAAGCATTTATTTAACTCTTTTTTATTGCAGTTTTAAATTTTTATGTAGTATATTTTAAAATGTTATAAAACAACACCTTTTGGGTAGTTTTCCCCATTCTTTAAAAAAAAATCCACAAGCCATTTTAGTCTCTGTCTCTCCAAGTTGTTTCACACCTTTCTATTTTAAACCAGGACTACAATACGTTAATAGGATTGAGAGTGGTCCATGAAATGCACACCAGTGATTCCTGTTGTGGAATGTCATGGCCCTGTGTTTTGGTTTGAAAAGACAGGTGTCTGCTAAGGAAGGCAGGAGCCTCCCTTGTAATGGAAAATGCAAACTCCCTCTCTCTGAATTACTATAATTTTGAAATTCAGGGGCTCTCAGGCAAAGATATGGGAGTAGGAATAGTAGTTCTTTATTAGGAAAATTAAAATACAAATTCAGTAGTACACAAAAATCTATTGACAGAGTCAGAACATGACCTGACACTCTGTTGGTCGGGGAGTTGGTAGCAGTCCGATTACACGGTGGCGGCAGTCTTCTTGGTGTGACAGCTGTGGTTCTGTTGAAGCAGTGATCCTGGAGAAGGGTGTATTCTTCCTCTGAAGGTCTAGTGGTGGTGCAGATGGGCTTGGTCTTCTTCTGGCAATCCAATGGAAAAGAAAGCTGCTCTTCTGGGAATCTAGTTGGAAAAGGCTGCTGTGGTGTTCCAAATGTCAGATTATATCTAGGTAGGAATGTTTGGCTCTTCCCCCTGGGTAGAGCATCTCACAATGGGATGATGTAATTTTATCAGTCATGCAGTGAGATTCAATGGCCCACAAAGAGAGGATTTTTTTTCTGGAGAGAGGATTGGTTGGGGAAGAGATAAAGAAACTGCCCCACCTGGTTTTAACAGGTGGCCCAGAAGATAATTGCCCTACCTCTAGCAGATACTCCCAGACACATTTTTCAGCCTAAGGCATTTTCCACCCCTTATTCTCTTAGTATTTGCATTATGCTCAAATCAATGAACTGACACCATGAAAGCTTACACACAGCTCTTACTGAAGACTAGATTTCCCTGTGGTACACTGTCACCGTTGAGTTAGGAACGGCTGAAGAAAGGTGACATTGACTCCTATGATCAGAAAGCATAAAGGGAGATTCATTAGGAACGTCATGCATTTAGAGGCAGGATAGTTCACCCAGAACCTGATTGGTTCTTTATCGCGGCCTGGAGCCCTGGGGGTCGGTCTGACCCCCTGGGCAGCTGCCGCCGTAGGTGCCCCGGATAGCGCTGTGCTGATGAGGCACAACCTCTCTGGGTCCCTTGGGCTAGCTCCCAGCCGCAAGCAACCTAAGCGAGCACTACTGAGTGATTTCAGCTCTGCGAGTTCAGCTCTTAGAGATTTCAGCTCTGAGCTTGCAAAGGTGCCTCGGCAGACGCAGGGATTGAGAGAGAAAAAGCCTGTGTAGAGTTTCACAGCGGTGTCTTTATTATCAGGGTCCTGTGAAGTGTTCCAGTGACAGCTCTTCTGCCGAACTGGGCAGAGATGGGGATTTAAGTAGGCTACTGGGGTGCTGGAAATTGTCCAACGGCCAGGCTTGAGGAGAATACGACCTATAGCCTTACGGAGAGATAACAAGGGTCCGAGGGCGGAAGAGGGGCTGCTTTGGTCCACTCTCCATGACTCTGCATTTCTTGTCTGAGGCGGGTATCCGCCAGGGAGGCCTTGCAGGGCCTCTGACTGCTACAGCAGTTTGCGTTATCAGAGATGCCATGCCAGACTCAGGGAGAGCCGTTCCCAGCCCGAGAGCAGGAAGAGCAGCTCAGGCAGCAGGTGGAAGAGCCACAGGAGAATGGCCAGGTAAGCCTGACTCGCCAGGTGTCAGAGAGAAGGGCAGGAAGAGGGGCATGAAACAGAGCTCTTGGGACTGAGGAGGCCAGGAGTCCCAGAGGCACTGAAAGCACAGAGCCTTGGAATCTGCAGAGATCAGCACGGGGACAGGAGGGTTTCATTGGAAGCAGATGTGGGTAGGGAAGCAGAAAGAAGTGGCTGAATAAATGTGATTTGGAGGCTGCAAGAGGAAAAAGCTGAGCCCCATGGCAGCTCCCAGTCACTTGCTCTGCATCTGTCTGTACAGAGCATCAAGGCAGAGCCACAAGCAGAGCTGCCCGAAGCTCGGAGTGCCATCGTGGAAGTGAAGAAGAGGAACCAGGATGACATGAGAAGCATCCAAGTGGAGAAGAATCTCCATCAGCAGAGGGGTGATGACCAAAACCTGGTGAGTGAAAGAGTGGCAGCCACTCCATGCTTGAAAGATCCTCTCTCTTGTTCTTTCCAGAACACTGTTGAAGAGCTGTGGGCAGAGCTCCAGGAAACTGAGGCTATGATCAAGGCAAGGCAGAAGAGCACAGATGAAAAAATGAAAATCATCAGAGAGAAAATTAATCTCCTCCTTCAGGAGCAAAAGGCTCTTGAAAAGCAAGTGAGTGAAATAGCAATAGCCACTGCAGTCACCAGACTGGTGGTTTCTGCCCTCCTTGCCTTTTCTCTACAGAGCAGCAGGTGGGTGGAGTGATGCCTCTGAGCACCATCCCACTGAGGCCTCTATCACAGCTGCTCTGAAGGACACTTCCTGGCCTGCTGAATCTCAACTGATGCTCTGGAGAGTGGGATTACTCCTTTGGCTACGTGGCCAGCAGTTACCTGAATAAACTGCTGGCTTCTTCCAGCTCTCCTTGTTTCTTGCGGTGTTTTTGCAGGTGAACATGGTCACTCAGATAGATTTGGAAGACAAGCTACAGGCTGTCTGTATCCCTTGTGAATCTGCTCCTGTCCTGTTCCTTCCCTTTCCTCACCGTCGATGACTTCTGGCTGAAGGGGACAAGCTGTAGTCTCTAACTGCTTTGTTCTCTTTGACTCGAGGTGGAAGTGTCACCATCCTACCGGGCAGCCTGCGAAGACTTCCAGGAAATGACGGGCGACCAAGAGCCCCGAGGCTGGCGTGAGGCACAGGAACCGTACCAACCAGAGATGCTGCAGAATAAGCACATCCTGAGGATGGTGCAGGAAAAGAGAATTCCACGGAAGGAGGTAGAATTAGAATGAGGAGCTGCAACGTGTCTGCAGGCCTAGAAGGGGGGAAGGAGTCCTTGGGAGGAAGTGGAGCAGTCATTGCTGCAGTCATCCTTCAGAGCATGAAACTGGCTATGAACTTGAGTAAAACAACCAGCCTTTGGTTTTGACCATGTGGTTTCACAAGTGGACATCCAAACCAGTCCAGTTGAAGAGCTCTGCGTGTGGCTGACAGCAGCTTCCTAAGGGCTTGCATTTGAAATGGGATCTCGGGGCAATCTCTGCCAGCCACCTTCCTGACACAAACTCACTTCCTGTCTCAGATCTACACAGGCTCTGTCACTGAACCTGCTGCAGCAGCAGCAGCGCCGTCCCAAGGAGCCTTTGCTCCCCAGCCAGAGAAGTGGAGCCGGGGCACTTGGTTCACCTCCCGCGCTGACCCAGCTGCTGCTCAGCACCAGGAGATCAACAATGCCTCCCTGGAGCTACTGAGTACGTCTGGTGTCTTTCTTACCTGAGCGACAGTGTAATGTGTGCACGTGTCCTCCTCAGTTTGGTGTCACAGGGACATTAGAACTCCCCACAGGAAGTGCTGGCAGTGCTCTGAGGCAGCGAGAGAGTGCTCTGGGTGTTCCTGCTGCCTCTGAGGGCAGCTTGGACTGGCTGGAGTTTGCCTGGGCTTCCCTCTGTGCCGAAGACAGAAGCAGGGATTGCTCCTGGATCAGCAGAAGGCTGTGACTGCTTGAGTCCTAGCCATTGGCACAACCCCTGCCCAGATCAGTGTCTAGGAGAACACATCAAGCCCTTTGTGATTCTGCAGCACAAGGCATTTATTCTGCTTCTTGCCCGTAACAGCTGCCAGTGCTGTGCTCTCAGATAAGCCCTGGTCGGGTTGAGAACAGAGCCTAGTTGATGCTGTGTCTGCCATCACCTGTTGGGACAAAAAGGCTCGCTCTGGCTTCTTCCCGTCAGTGCCTGTCAGTGCTCATGCTTGGGCTTTGCCAGCCTTGTTGTGGTAGCTGCCCTGGCCCTGAGGGCTGGTGGGACTGCAGAAGCTGGAGCTTTCCTTATCCAGGAGAGTCCCGATGCTGCCCAGCCGCTGCAGCGCAGAGCTGCCTGAGCCAGCAGCTCCTTGTCTGGGCCGGCTTCTGCGTCGCATGGCCTGGACTCACAAGAGGGTCAGCATCTCCTCTGGGCAGCTGTGTGTGTCACGCTGACACCTGAGGAGCACTGCTGTCCTCTCTGCCCTTGCTTGCCATGCCGAGTTGGGAAGATGGGGACGTGTGTGGTGCCAAGAGGGCAAGTCCAATGGGAGTGACTGATCCACGCTGTCAGGGTGAAGAGAAGCAGTGTGGTTCTCCATGAGGGGCACAGGCAAGGGCATCTTTGAACTCACCCTGCTCATAAAGAGTGAGGGTACTGGTCCTGAAAGCCCCATTGGGATTAGTTATAGCATGAGCTGCTCTGGTTTACAAACACAGAGGCATTCTTCTGGCAACCTGCTGCAAGGTGGAGAAGATGGGAACACTTGGCAATATTCCTCCTGTTCTGAACTTTTGGCATCTGTTCAGAGGAATTGATTCTAGATATCAAGGTGCATTTAATCTTAGCGAGTAGGAAACCTTTTGTTGAATCTCACAGTGTTTATTCCCAAGAAAACAAATGCTCTCTTATTTCCAGCTCTCCTTAATGTTTTTAGATGACAAACTTACTTGCCTTGGTAGCTGTTCTCTTCCGGTCTCTGTCTTCTCTGAATATATCTCCCTGTACTTCCCTGTGTATCTGCTGTCAAGATCTCTCTTCAAAGGACTCTGGAAAATCAATCTCTCTGCCAGCCACTTGCGCTGCAGAGCTGCCTGTCTTCTTGTCGTTGTTCCTGCTCCTGTTGTTGTTGTTGTTGTTGTTGTTGTTGTTGTTGTCGTCACCCAGCTGACCACAAAGGGCTCAGAGCTCCAGACAGGGGGGCTGCCTTTTGTATCTCCTGGAAACTGGGATCTCTGCATTAAAGTGAGCGTCTTGCATTTTGTTTCCCTCAGGGAGAATGGTGGAGATGGAAAATCCCATTATAAAATACACTGAACTGGAAAATATTGGCAGTGGGTGAGTCCAACCAGTGTTAATTTTACAAAACTAGGCGCCAGCTGTTTTGCTGGTGGAATATCCATCAAGTGTGAAGTCAGACAAGCTGCAAACATATTCAGATGCTGGGGTTAGATTGTCAGTGCTGATCAGAATTTTTAAATGTGGTCAGAAGGAATTGCCAAAGACATGTCCATGCTTCCAGTGTCCTGCAGGTCTTAGGCATTTACAGCAGAGATCTCTGTGGGCTGGCTTTCACTGCAAGATCTAAATGGCTTCTCCTTTCTTTGCTACTATTTTGTTCCTAGGACTTTTGGAGATGTGTGTAGAGCACTCGACACTGCCACAGGAGGAGAGGTAAATGTCAACAGCTGCCACAAACTCTGCTGCACGCGAGGGCTTTCCCCTGTGTTTTGATAAGCTGGGGCTGGAGCTTTGCGTAGAGCTGTGCAGCAAAGGCACAAGAAACACAGACTGGTGCCAGTGTGCAAATTGCAGCTGGGACAGTCTTTGTCCTTCTCAGCTGCCAGAAAGAAGGTACAGAGGGCAGCAGTTCCTTTCAGAGCAGGATGTGCTCATTCGCTCTCCATTGCTAAAACAAAGGTGGTGCCTTTGAGCATCTCACTGCTCTTTGGGGCTACAGCTTCAGAATTCTCATTTCTGGTTGCCAGCAAATGCATCTGAAAGTCTGCCCATAGCCCAAGATGCATCCACAGAGTATTAAGGCATGGATTACTTCTTGTGAATCCCATACAAAAAAAAGCAGAGAGTATGGTTAGAGTTTTGTGGGTAGTAGCTGAGACACCACTGTTACCAAGTGGACAAGGCAAAACCTCAGTGGCCACGTGTCCTGTAACTGGCCTCCAAGGAAGCAGAGAAATGGGCTGTTGCAATGTCACTTCCTAATTACTGCAATGCCTAATCACAAGGCAGTTGGGCCCAGTTTGGCTGTGTCATTCCAAAATCACTCACTCCATGGGAGAAGTTGTTTTCATGCCACCAGCTTTTAATGTTACTGATTTTCAACATCATTTTAGGTGGCCATAAAGAAAATGAATCTTCAAGGACTGATCAGGAAGGAAGGAACTTTTAATGAACTCATGGTCATGAAAATGAATAAGCACCCAAGCATTGTGAATTATTTAAAGAGGTGAGTGGTTGTTGTTTTATCCCAGCGATGTTTGTTTACGTACTGCAAGCATGCAAAGTTAAAAACCCACTTTGGTCACTTTTAGAAAATAGAGCTGGTAATTACTGGTTAATTATTATTTCGCTACTTATCTCCAGTGGATGGGAAGAGAGTGCATTTGGTCTGCCTTAAACTACCCTGGCAAATGCCGTTTGAAAATTTTTCAAAAACTTGGATCAGCCCTATCTTACTTATTAATTCAATACCCTGTAAGTTCACTACCTCCACATTGTTTTGAGGCTTGGTTTTTTCAAATTTTTCTCAGCACCTTTTAAGTTCTGATAAACCATCCTAGAGAGGATTTCCCTTGGATTGCTGTCCCTTTTCCATTGCTGGGCATGCCAGGAAGATGAGGTGTTTATTTCCAGAAATAGCATGTGGGACAGGTTTTTTATCTGGGCTGTTACTAAACCGCACTTTTCGCTTGCTGGCCATCTGAGAGGTCTCCTTTTTCACAGCTATAGCTTTCTCCTTGAGACCGCACAGATTGCAAACAATGCACAGCTGAGAGGGAATGTCTATTCTTTTATTCTGTCCTTGTCACAAAGGGACTCGGAAATAACCCTTTTGTTTTCCAACAGCAACGTTGTTGTTTTCAAACATGCATGTTCATCTCCACCCCTTGGTGCCTTCTTTCAGCTACCTTGTGGGTGAGCAGCTCTGGCTGGTCATGGAGTACATGGACGGAGGCACTCTGAGCGACGTCATCAGCAAGACTCACATGTTTGAGAGAGAGATGGCAGCCATCAGTCGGGAGGTCAGCAATCCCACCTGTGCTGCCGAGGGCTTGGGCAGGATTGTCTGGGAAACAGGGCTCAGAACAGGAGTGATTTTGTGTTCCAAGCTTTGTTGCCGTGTTGCTGGTATGCTAGGGACAAGCAAAAGCATCTCAAGGGCACTGCCTGCCAGTGCCCCTGCACTCACTGTACTCTGCTCCTGGACTCTTACCTTCTGCTGTTGTATTCTCACTCTCTCTTGTGTATTTGTATTTGCTGCTCTCCACCTTGCCGCTCTAAACCTTTGCCTGGAGCCTGTCTGCGCTGCATTCCTTGCCTGTAAAAGCAAAGGTGCTGCTGGCAGGATTTGAAACTAATGGCAAAGCAAAAGAGACTCATCTCAAACAGTCCTTAGCTGAAAAGGACAGTAGTGCAGCCAAGATGCTCTTTGCTACAGGAAGGTAACTGATGTGATACTTCCAAGCCTGTGCTGAGGCCAGCAGCAAAACCGTTGTCATGCAGCCTCCCACCCCAAAGCGATCCACTTCACACCAAAGGGAGGGACTTTTTCTTTCTTGGCAAAACCCTCCTTTGTCCTCGGCATGCAGAAAGCACATCCACTGCAGCAGCAGTCATCCTGGCTGGTTTGCAGGGGGCAGTCTACAACAGCAGGTGCTGTTGCTCTTTCCAAAGCTGACATGCCTTTCCTTAGAAAGGTCCCGCTCTGCAAGTGTTGCAGCAGCAAGCTCTTCCTCTCAATGGCACTGTGTTCTGCCATTACTCGCCATTCCCCTGCAGAGGGAATCTTTAGAGCTGTTTCCTTACTTGCGTGTTGAAATCACATCACTAATTTTTCCCTCCTGTTTCTCTTTTCTCTCTCAGTGCCTGCAGGGACTGGATTTTCTTCACTCAAACCACGTGATCCACCGAGACGTGAGGAGCAGCAACATCCTTCTCAGAACCGACGGCTCTGTCAAGCTGGGTCAGTATCTTCTTGGTCAGGTGCAGCATTCCAGGGATGTGGGGTGTGGGGCTGCTTTGAGCGACTGCCAGCTCCCCAGAAATGGTGCTGGTGGCAGTGCAGGGCCCCCCGCCGTGAGCTGATGACACAGTTGCAACGTGCACAGAGGTATAAATAAGGGACCAGGAGAAGTCAAGAGTGGCGTTGCTCAGTGTGTGTCCCTTCCAGAGGGAGGGAGCTACAATGTAAAGCTTCAGGGGAATAAAGGCCACTGCTGTGAGCAGCGCTAAAAAACCCGGGATATTTTGGAAGTGGCCAATTTCATACTTCCTTGGCTAAAGCCCCAAGGAAACTGAGCATGGACAGTTCTCCAGGAGATTCAACAGCACATTCTTAGACTGAGAGTGGGGAACTCTTTTGCTTGATTTCCTAACTTGAGCTGGCTTTCATGGTATGTTTTTTTCTCCACAGCTGACTTTGGCCTCTTTGCTCAGCACACCCCTGAGCAGAGTAGACGGAGCTCAGTGGCCGGCACTTCTGGGTGGATGGCGCCTGAAGTGGTGACAGGTCAAGCATATGGCCCCAAGGTGGACATATGGTCTTTTGGAATCGTGGGCATCGAAATGGTGGAACAAGAAGTTCCTTACTGGAGTGAAACTCCTGTTTTGGTAAGGTCCAAATACTCACTGATCCCGCTGTCTTTCTCACCTGTCCCATGTTCTGTGTGCCACTGGACAAAATCCCATTGCCATCTGCTGGCACCACTTCCACCAAGGTCCCCTTCTAAAAAATGTCCCTGCAGCACATCAGCATCTGCTGTTGATTTGGTTGCATCAGAAGGGAAGGGGCAGTTCACAAACCTAACCAGTTCAGAAACCTGCCATTTTGGCCTCCAGTCGTGCCTGGCATTTCTCATTTGCTTTTTGAACCCTGCTGGAGCTCTGTCTCTGAAGGACAAGAATTTTTCAGTGGAGAGGTTAGACATTTGTTAAATAGCCTGAGAAATGGAGGTTAGACCTTCCCATTTTCAATTTTATAGAAAAAGGAAAAGGAAAAGCAAAAGGAAAAGAGAACAACCACCTTAGCAACGCCCAAGTAGTTTTGTGTAGGAGCGACGGTGGGTAGGATGGTCAGGGTGGATGGAGACGAGAGATCTTTGAAGCCAGGTCTTGGAACTTTTGGTTTACTGCAAAGGGCGTGGGTGCAGGGGCCCTGTTTGGAGCTGCCAGCCTCAGCTCGGAGCAGGCCCGAATAGGGAGTCTGAAAGAGAGACCCGAAAAAGCGAGGAAGTTCCCCTTACAATACAATAAATCTTCTTCTGTGCTGAATGTTCTAATTTTCACTAACCAATCTAGTACAAGATACAAATCCTATAGCATTCACCTACCGCCTATAAGAATCACTACATTACCATACTGTGTTACATTTTAAACCCTAAAAACTACTCTTTGGACCCCTTCTGCCAAGCTAGTAGGGTCTGCTCTGACCCTTGGACCTGTCTGCAAGCAGAGGGTATTGTTTAATCAAAACCTTCAGCCAGCCATACCATTGTTTTCCAGTTGTTCAGTAACTAAGGCTAGTAACTATCTCAAAGCTTGCTTTCATGTCAATCTCGCTTATAGTTTCCATATTCTAAAAATCTTTTGCCAGGCAATCATATTTAGAAGGTTTTCCTGTTTCATCTTCCCCCACAGTTTTGCTTTCTTTTTCTTTTATTAACCACAGCACATCAATTGTCCTCCATACTCTAGCATCTTTTCCAAATCCTGTGGGTCTTCAAAACTTTCAGGCTTTCAAATCATCTGTACACTGCTCAGTCACGCGTGTGGGTGGCCTGGGTAAGTTTAGGATGTGTTTTTCTCCGACTGCAGGAAAGAAAGCTGACATCATTATTT
The DNA here is from genome assembly GCF_031753505.1 of Anomalospiza imberbis. Lineage (NCBI taxonomy): Eukaryota > Metazoa > Chordata > Aves > Passeriformes > Viduidae > Anomalospiza > Anomalospiza imberbis. The sequence goes on along the minus strand of NW_027100377.1, from coordinate 493,319 downwards.
ATACTCAAAGGGAGTGTGTTTGCTGTTTTAGGCTTGGAAATTTTCCTCTGGGTTGAAGAGGATAATAACAAAGTCTTTGCGGTCACCATCTATTTCAGTGCCACCAGCACAGAGCTGTTAGTATTGTGATGGGCATTTTTATGGAGACCAGGCTGCAGCCTGGTGTCTTGGAGAGCCTGCCAAAACCTCCCATTGCTTACCCGACACTTTTTGCGATGGGGACACCATTAATGCATTGACTTGAGTATCCAAATGAGCAGAGGGTGACCATAGGGATGGCACTTCTTCTGATTTGACCTTGAAAAGATTTCCTTTTGCCCCATAAAGAAGCTGAAACTTGCTGCTGAGAGACAGAGCTGCGGGTGGCTCCTGTGTGCCCAAGCAGGCATTTTCATCCCAATACATTTGTGCAGGCATCTTCAAGTGTCTGTGTTGAATAAGAGATTCCAAATGTTTGTTTCTTTACCTGAGGAATACCTGGCGGATTTCCTTTCTTGCCTTCCACGTACCACTGCTTTCTAGAAGAGGACAAAAGAAGCTCAATGCGTTTTGGTTTATGACCACTGTGCTTAAGGGACCAACAAGCACTGCAGAGATGCCTTTCATGTACTAATCCTTGGAAATAGTAGAGTTAGTTAGTGTAGCAGAGTCTCTCTTCTGAAAAACCTGTCAAGCTGGTGCAAATCCTCAGAGAAGGAAACATGCTTTGCTGATGTAGCTCCCACCAACTGGGTCAGTCAATGAAATCAGCTGCCAAGGCAAGATCTGAATGCTGAAGGCTGGAAAAGCTGTGGCTGCATCGGGGTTTGGGATTTTGGTTGGTAAAGGAAAGTCATCTCTGGGTCTCTGCCAGGGCAGAAACTGCCCTGCAGAGTGGAGCTTAAACAACGGGATCTGGGAGAGCAGTTACAGATGGGAAAGAAGCAACTGGAGCCTCGTGTTTCCTTTTCCCCAGCCTCAACTCCTGATAGCCACAAGAGGGACACCAAAGCTGCTGCAGCAGCCCAACCTATTTTCACCTTGCCTGCGCGACTTCCTGAGCTGCTGCCTGCAGACAGACCAGGCACGGCGCTGGTCTGCCAAGGAGCTCCTGCAGGTAAAATGTAAAGGGGCTGCAGGTGAAACAGTGTCCGAGGGATGGACTCCTCCTCCAATGAGGTCCGAGGCATCAGATGAGCCCCCGTTCCTCCTCACCTCCACTCTTGGTGCTGTTCAAATGAAAACGGTGAAGAATCCTAGTCTGGGCTGGGCTTGCAGGGCCCTGTGAAGGTCATCTGGTCCAAGTGTCCTGCAATGAGCAGGGACATCTTTAAAGAGATCAGGTTGCTCAGAGCCCTTTCCCACCTGACCTGGAATACCTGCAGGGATGGGGCACCTACAAGCTCTTGGGACAAGCTGTGCCAGGGTTGCACCATGCTGCGAGTAACCAAGTTCTTCCTCAGACCTAGTCTGACTTGATCCCCATTTTGTTTAAAAATATTTGCCCATATTCTATTGTAACTGGCCCTAAAAAAAAAAAGAGGTCCTCCACTTTCTTCAAAGCCACTCTGAAGTCTCAGAAAGTGGCAATAAAGTCTCCCTGGGGCCTATTCTTCACAAAGCTGAGTAACTCCACCTCTCTCCGCATTTCTCCGCATTTCTCTAGAGGACAGGTGTTCTGTATTCTGGCTTTTTCTGTCGCCCTGTTCGTAATTTGGTGGGGTGTTCTGTTTTATCTAATGGCAAAAGAATTGAAGTAGAGCAATTAATTAAGAGTAGTAGCTCTTTCTGCATCTCTCTAGGAGCCAGAGGAATCCTGTGAAATACTGAGCTTGGAAACTCATGGTTCATTGGTTTTTGTTGATTTTTTTTTTTTTTTCCTTTGGGCAGCATCCATTTGTAACATTTGCTGAGCCTGCGTCCAGCCTGGTGCCACTGATTGTTTCAGTGAAGAAGAGGAAGGAGAAGGAAGGAGAAGGAAGAGAAGGAAGAATGTGATAATCACATCAGGACCATTACCATTTACTTCGACTAGGATTGTAGATCGGGGTTAGGGTTAGTGTTAGGGTAGGATTGTCTAATAGGACAGGGAACAGTAGCATTGGAAATGAATAAAGTTTCTGAAACCACAACTCACCTTGAAGATTCCCTTCTTTCTCACTCCGTGAATAACCTCAAGGTTTCCTTCTGAATTGCCTGTTGTTTCTTAAAGGTGGAAAGGGACACTTAGGGAGTCTTTGGCACGGTGTGAAAGTGGGGAAGGCTCTCCTTCATTCATCCTCTTCAGACCACGCTGCCTTTGGAATACGGCCCACTGGTCTGTTTTTGCCCTGCTGTGGTACTTCTGTTTGAGGCAGAAAGGGCAATGGCATTTGCAGGAAAAACCAAAGGGGGAGTGGGGCAGTCCAAACACCCTGTGCTGATGCAGGCCTTCAGCTGTGACCCGAGAGCATTTGGGCGCCTGCCACTTGGACTTGTGTCCCTAAGTGCAATGTCTTTGGCTGGAGGAGAGCCCTGCTCAGCTGAGAAAGCAGAAAGATCAGAGAGGGTGCTCTGAAAGGTCTCCTCCGGTGCAGAGCTGTCAGCGACTGTGAGGTGAGAGCGGGCCCGGCCTTGCCCGGGCTGGAGCCGCAGCAGAGCCCCGGCAGAGCCCGGAGCAGCCTGAGCCTCGGCACAGGCAGGCTGCCAGGGGACCCTTGTAGCTGCAGGAGGCGGCAGCCCGGCCCTGCAGGCCTCTTCCTGGCACCGGGCACATCCTCCGCTCTCAGAGCCCAAGCGGCAGCTGGCTGCTCCCGAGGGGAAGCGGAGCCCTGCTGGGCACAGCCCGGACCGGAGGCATTGGCCGTCTGGAGTCTGCCGCGGGGCAGAGAAAGGCGAGGGGCAGCCGAGGGCCGGTGGCCTGGCTGAGCTTTCCTACTCTTCTGCCGGCTGCCCTGTGGCTCCTGGGAAAGGAAAGGTTAGCAGTGTGTGCAGCACTCTGGGCACCGGGGGAGGGAGCCGGGCTGCTGGGCAGGCTGGAGCACAGGGCAGCGTCCTTCAGGCACGGCAGCTCTGCCAGGGGACCCGCGGCCAGCGGGAGGCAGTGACAGCTTGTCAGGTCCCGTCTGCAGGAGCCAGCGCCTCACACAGCTCTGGGAGGAAGCGCCTGCGCTCCTGCAGTTCTGCACTGAGCCAGAGCAAAGGTGTGCAATGCAGAGCGTTTGGCAGAAATATTCAGGGCCAGCAGGCCAGCCGGCTTTGTGCTCTCTGGCGCACAGCAAGCGCTGTGCAACGCAGCTCTGAGCTGCTGGGAGAGAGGGAATCGGGGACGTGCCTGAGGGTTTTGCTTGAGTAGCAAACTGATTTAGAAGTGAGCAGAACAATTGCAGTAGGCAATCTGTATTTTCTTCAATAATTTTCTGAAAGAAAGTCACAATGTGTTGCAGACAGGTAGGGGCATTGTGAAAGAAAGGCCTTATAAAATCAGGCCTTGCTCTGCTAAAAATGACCAGCTGGCCTGTTATGTCTTCTACGTGCAGCTAGCTAACTTCCCATGTGAAAAATCATAAGAATGACTGCAGTTATTACAGTTTGCTTCTGGAATAAACAAGAAATCTGTCCGATGAGAGTCCACAAAGGAAAAATGTAAACACATGAGTAGAAGAGGGAGTCTTAGCACGTCCACACAAAACCACCTTCTAAGCAATGAATTGTTTGGCAAGAAAATGACCAGGCAATTGGAGTTGAACACGAGGCCTGTGAAAACGGTATAAAAAGGAGTTATGTGAATAAAGAGTTGGCTTTCCCTGCACGAAGAAACCTAGTCCTGGCTGCTTTATTGACACAGCAATGTGGCTTCCCTCAGCAAGAACACTCGCAGGGTGTATTGATGAAATGCTTGTGTTTGATTTCTAAAATAGGAAGGAGAGGCGTTAAGTGTAACAAATAGGGCTTAGTCTGGAGAATTCCTTTAGCTTTAACAGGTGTGGCTGAACCCTGTATTGCCCCATTGCAGTGCCTAATGGGTGCGAGTGGCTATTTTAGCCTTGAAAATAAAGAGAGTGGTCCTGCTAAGAAGGTATCTGGAATGCATTCAAAGGGAAGAAAGTGTTTTTAGGAGGCTCTTGACCAGCAAAGGAGAATTTGAGGAATGGAATATTTCCCAAGCGCCTGTGTCAGGAACCTGAGTCGTGTCCGAGGCCCTGCCATATTTGAGCCATGGTTGAGCAGGTTGACAAGACAATGAAGAAAAGTGTATTGTTTAATGGGTGGGAACATGACCCTTGAAAGAGAAACAAGGCATTGGTCAATCGGTGGGCAGTTAAGGTTTGAAAGGGGAACAATGCATAATGGAGCTGTTGTTGGCATGGAGTCGGTATGGTGAGCCATCGTGGCCTCATCTGACGTGCCGGCCATGTGTGAGCTGATGCTGTGACTGGGAAAATTCTGCTCCTGTGCAGGAGATATAAGGCCTGGTTCTGGGCTGGAGGGGTGAGAAGGACGAGATGCACACCGTTTTGATCCAGGGGATGTCCTGGAAGTGCACTGCCTACCTTCCCCTGCCACCAAGCACCACGCTCCATCTCCCTCTCCTGCTCAGTGGGTTTTTAGGAATCCAGGGCTTGGTATGTATTATTTGCTACTGGAACTAATGGAATAAATTTGCTTTGCAAGCCCAGTTGTGTCTTAGATTATTTTGTGCATGGGTCTCCTCCTGAACCTGTGGCACTGACCACTGGGGACCTACAGGATACTCCTACTCTGATGTCAGTAAATTCTGAGAAATGATTTAAATATGTCAAATAATTTGGAGTAATGTTTAGCCTGTAAGTTTCAGCTAAGTATTGAATATGTCCTAGTTCCATGGATACAAACTAGTAAGTGGGATTGCTGGGTGTGCAAGTGTTAGGGAAGTGATTCCCTATGCACCGAGTACTGAAATAAACGAGTGCCTCCTTTCTAACCCTGAGCTGGCAGCAGGGATCAGGCCCTGCTTGGTAACTTTCATTTTGGCAACTTCTGTGAACAGGTAAGAAAGGTCAAAATGAAACCTTTTCCAGCTATTTCCATCTGCTTTATCTTTTTAGGCTCCAGAACTCTGTGGCACAGGTGGCCTGGGTGTGTGCAGAGCAATGCAGCCCCCACACACCCTCTGGTTTCCCCACAAGTTGCCATGCCTTGTTCCCAGGTGTGCCCTGCTCTGGCAGGAGAAAGAGCCCGCAGCACCGTGGGCACCGTGCCCTGCCCAGCCGGGGCTCTCTGGCACAGAGCAGCAGCAGCAGCACCAACACCTTTCAACCCGCTCCTGCCTTGGCTTCTCCTGGGACACAGAAGCCTCTGGAAATCCGCACCGCCAGTCGCATTCCCAGCTTGGAGCAGCTCCTGCGGGCAGGCAGATGCTGCCAGTTTGACTGTTCCCAAAGGGGAATAAAGGCAGAGATGTACGTACTCAGGAGCCCTGGGCATATCCAATAAACGTGCAAATATGTGGGAGATTTGTTTGGAATTATTTCAGCTGTTATGCCAACAGTGCGTTCTCTCCTGGTTCTGTGTGTTATAGATGATTAATGTAATAGTTGGCTCTCACAATTGAGAGATAGATATTATGTGGATGTTAAAATGTATAGTGATGTTATTGTAATATATCCTGCCATAGTTCTATTTCCCCTCCCCCTTGTAATAGCCTTGGTAGTCAGGGCTTTTGGGGCGGGCCGGCTTGTGACCAGCAGGCGCGGAGTAACAACACCTGACCTCCAGTCAAGATGTAAGAAAGGAATCTCCACCAGTGGACGGCAGAGAAAGGGTTGACTGACAAAACTCTGGAGGGGCTAAAGGGTATACAAGGCAGAGATCCGTTTTGTAGATGAGCTGCTCGTAATGGTCATAGAGACTCCCAGTGCTGCAATTTTTCCTTGTTCAGTGCTTTGTTAAGGTTTAATAAACCTTTGACGTTTTAAAAGTGAGGGTCATTTCTCAGATGTGCAGTGCTTTGGGCTATTTTCTTGGTCTGGCTCCCTTTGCTTGGGTCCCAGCTGAGTGCTCAGTTGGGGTACAGGCTGTAGGTGCTTGGTGCGCTCTTGGAGTTACTCTTGGATCCCTTGAACAACAGGGTTTGGCCCACGAGTGGAATTTGTGCTGCTTTGTGACAGAGGAGAACTTCGCAGGCTATTGGGCGTTTGCTGTGCGAAGGTTGGTTATTGCTTTGCATAAATTCACAGGCCAATATCGAGTGTTTGCGTTGTGATGTCAGGGCATGGTTGCCATGTGGTCATGGTGACATCAGAAGGTTGACTTGGTGCACGGAAGGCCTCAGTGTCCTCAGAGCAGTCCTAGGGCTTGCTCAGTGCAGGAGCATCCTCCTGGTTGAGGCGTTTGTCTGTGGGCAGCTGCACACTGACAAGAGCCTTGTTTTTTCTAGTGTTGGAGCAAATCTGCACAGCAGTGCTACAATGATTGAGGAACTTGCTGCTGCTTTTTTCACTGTTTACGGCATTTCCTATTCCAGCTATTACCTGACTAACCTGGCACGTAAGTAGAGGTTTTCCCTGGGTGTAACAGAACCTGGCTTTTGTATGTCTTTCTGCTCTTTCTTAGTGACTGAGTTATTTTGAAACAGAAAGAGCATTAGGGTGCCGCTGGTTTGGTAAAGCTCCTGTCAAGACGTTCAGCTAACAAGGGGGTGTCTGTAGCCACAGGGGAAGCATTTGCAAAGGAACCCGCAGGGGTTCTGTTCTCTCCATGGGAGAGTCCGAGGCAGCAGAGTCTGTCATTTCCTCAGTTTGCTGGGACAAGCAAGACAGCTTTGAAAATGTAAACTGGAGAACCTTCTTGGAAGGCGTCCTAAAAACTCTGCAGGTGTTCCCTTAATTCACGGAAAGCTTCTTTCATTCTAAATTTTGTCATGGAAGGATTTGACTGTCTAATTGGACCCTTGACTGAGTGCTAAAATAGTGATTCCCTTTGCCATGGAATGCAAACTCCAAAGCAGTGAGTGTCTGCTCCTGAGCCCTGGAGCTGCTGCTGTGCTGTGTCACAATAGAGCTGCCACAGCTCAGTGGAATTTTGGGGAAGCTTTTCTGGGCAAATGTGTCCAGCAAGATAATGAGCATTAGTGCATACAACTGATTAAAAAAAAAAAACAAACAAAAAAAGGTGCTGGAAGGAGAGGATTTTAAAAAGATGTGTTATGTGTTTGGTAGAACAGGAGCATTGGGTGTTAAAGAACAATTTGCATTTTCTTGACCATGTTTGTATTCATTTACTGGCTAAACAGGCCAAAGTGTAGGCACAACCAAGAATACTGTCCTGATCTCTTGCTGGTTGTGTGAATGAAATGTGTCTCCTGGAGGGATGTTGTGAAACGGAAAATACTCTCTGTTTGCGTTGCTTGTTCTGTGGGATTCACCAGTCCAGGCAATTTTCTCACAGCATCTGGTTCATTTTCCCTTGCCCACTACAGGTCACCTGAAGCATGTCTTCAGCGGTGCTGATCCTAAGGTGAGTGAGAAAGGAACATTTCATGTTCTTGGTGTTGAAGTATTGTAGAGTAAGCTGTGAGCTTAGCCAGAACAAGTAGACTGTACAGGGCCAGCCATGCAGGCCGACAGAAAATCCATTTTCATGCCTTCAGCAACAAACACAAAGGCATATCTGGATATTTTCTAATTTCCATTGCAGAGCTTGAATACCAACAAACACAGTTTGCAGAGACAACATTGCTTACTGACACCAGACAGGGATGAATACTTTAAATGAGGAATTTCCTGTAGAGTTGAATTAGCCCATTTTAATCAAGTCACAGTGACCTAGATTTTTATTCCTATCAAACTTCATGCTACTACCTGACAAGATGTGGTTGTAGAACTAGAAGGACAATGTAAAATTGTGGATGCTGTATTTGAAGTCAAACGGGCAACTCTGTGGTGAGGGAGCCCAGTGGGCCAAAAGGACCCAGGGGTGCCGGTCAAGAGCAGCTGAAGGTGGGCCAGCGCGTGGCCAGGTAGCCAAGAAGGCCAAGGGCATCCTGGCCTGTGCCAGCAACAGTGGGGCAGCAGGAGCAGGGCAGTGACCGTCCCCCTGGGCTGGGCAGCGCTGCGGGCACAGCTGGGAGTGCTGTGTCCAGTTGTGGGGCCCTGTGAAGCAGAAAGGCCTTGAGGGGCTGGAGCGCGTGCACAGGAGGACACGGGAGCTGGGGAAGGGTGTGGAGCACAAGGCCAATGAGGAGGTGCTGAGGGAGCTTTAGCCTGGACAACGGGAGGCTCGTGAGGGACCTTCAGGACCACTTCTACAGATCCATACAGGACAGTGCTCACCACAAGGGCTGTTTCTCTTCCAAACATCCCCTCTCTGCATCCAAGTGATTCAGCCGCCTGAGGAGGTGACAATTGCTACTTGTGGTTTGATGGTTTGCTAGGAGGAGAAGCCCTGCTCATTTTCTCTCTTTCCAGCAAGCAAGGACAGTCCTGCACAACCTTTCCTGCCCTTTTTGTGCGCTGGGGGGGATTCTGATCCACTTTAATTTTCCATGTCTGCCGCAGCAATTGCAAAGGCCTTGCTGGCTATTTCCTACTTTTCCACTTCAGAGCTTTCAAGAGCTAAAAGCTCCGTTGTGCAGAGGCGCTGTTGCTTGTGGATAGCAGCCAGGGAGGACTATCAAATTCGTAGAGTTCATCCAATAGTGTTCTGTTGAATGAGCCTATTTTCATCGGGTCGGAGTGACTCAGAATCCCATTGCTAACAAAGTTGATGATTTCTCCTTAGAAGAGGTGGTTGTAGATCCGAGGAGAAAGGAGGTTATAAACGATAGGTAACGGCCTGTCCTTCATGCTTCTCTCTTGCCGCAGATGACAGAAGCAACAGCGGTCTCTGCCCCGGCTCCCTCTGCTCCTGGAGAAGAAGCCAAAGAGGAGCAAAACGAGCAAGACAACCAGAAGCCTGCAGCTGTGGTCACAGCAGAGCCCGATGGCTCCAAGGGAGTAAGTGGCAGGGGTGGGTGGTGCTGTCTTTAGGCAGATTTCCATAAATCCCTACAAGATAATGCTCACTACAAATGCTAGTTCTTCGACAGATATCCCGTCACTGCATCCAAGTGCTTTTGACGCTGGATTTGGTGACTCTTTCATCTTGTGATTTCTTCCTTTGTTATCAGGAGCAGTCCTGTTCAGTTTCTCCTTTTTCAGCCATGCAAGGCGATTTTCCTCCATCTTTTCTGCCCTTTTCCAGCGCTTGTTGAGATTCTGCTAGCATTTTCTTTTGCAAGGTGGCATTTCTGGTGGATGCAGTATTTTTACATGAGAACACATTGTTTGGGGCAGCGGCCTTGGTGCCGAAGGAGCTGTTCTGGTGCCAGACCAGTCAATGGGGCCTTGCACTTTGCGTTCATATTGACAGTACCTGTGCCTTTTTGCAGCCAGGCAATCAGTAAGCATGGTGTTTGGGAATTGAGCAGGAAATTAATGCTCTTGCATTCCAGCTGGTCCTCAGAGATCAGAGGAGCTTGGAGGGTCTGGGCTTCATTTCTAATTACAGCCCCTTTGGCACAGTCAGTGTTGTCGAGTCCAAGAGAAGCACTTGGCCGAGCACAGATGCTGCAAGAGTGCCGTTCCCAGTGCAAATGCTCTGGATCTGATTGCATTCCATAAGGACCTAAATGCTCCAGATTCCCCAGGAGTGTGGTTTATTGAAGCAACAGGAGAGCAATGTCAGGATTGCTGCTGATCAGGGCAATGGCTACCAAGGGTTGATGTGTGTAGCAACAGAAACGAGAGTAAAGAGAGATTATAAGAGTGAGATCTGTCTTTCTCTCCATCTATCTATCTATCTGTCTGTCTGTCTGTCTATCTCACAAAGGAAGCCACCTGCAGAGCTAGGATGGAGCTGTGGGACTGGGCTGGGTGTCAGGCAATACTGAAAGACAAACAGGGCATGGCAGAAGCAGAAGGAGGCCCTCACCAGACCCTTAAGAAATGCCACACCTTCCCTGTCAGCTGCCTGAGAGGCTGTTGGAGCTTCAGCCCCCAAAGGCCCCTGATTGTAGTGCCAGGGTCACTTTGGAATCTGTGCCTCCTCACGGGCAGAGAATGACCCAGGAGAGCAGCAGCACAGTGCTTTGGGAACGTGTGAGCCCATCAGACTTTGAATCTTGGCCCACAAATGTCGTACGGAAAGTTGAAACCCATCTTCTCTTGCTTTCTGTGCAGGTCCTTCCAGAGAAAGAGCAGGAGCAGATTGCTTTATCAGAGATGCCATGCCAGACTCAGGGAGAGCTGTTCCCAGCCCGAGAGCAGGAAGAGCAGCTCAGGCAGCAGGTGGAAGAGCCACAGGAGAATGGCCAGGTAAGCCTGACTCGCCAGGTGTCAGAGAGAAGGGCAGGAAGAGGGGCATGAAACACAGCTCTTGGGGCTGAGGAGGCCAGGAGTCCCAGAGGCACTGAAAGCACAGAGCCTTGGAATCTGCAGAGATCAGCACTGGGACAGGAGGGTTTCATTGGAAGCAGATGTGGGTAGGGAAGCAGAAAGAAGTGGCTGAATAAATGTGATTTGGAGGCTGCAAGAGGAAAAAGCTGAGCCTGATGGCAGCTCCCAGTCACTTGCTCTGCATTTGTGTGTACAGAAGCTCAAGGCAGAGCCACAAGCAGAGCTGCCCGAAGCTCAGAGGGCCATCATGGAAGTGAAGAAGAGGAACCAGGATGACATGAGAAGAATTCAAGAGGAGATGAATCTCCACCAGCAGAGGGGCGATCAACAAAACCAGGTGAGTGAAAGAGTGGCAGCCACTCCACTCATGAAAGATCCTCTCTCTTGTATTTTACGGAACTTGAAGGAACAGCTGGACTCGGAGTTTCAGAAAGCTCAGGCTAAGATCAAGGCAAGGGAGAAGAGGCAGGAGGAAGAAATGAAAATCGTCAGAGAAAAACTTAATCTCCTCCCTCAGGCTCTACAAAAGCAAGTGAGTGAAAGAGGGATAGCCACTGCAGTCACCAAACTGGTGGTTTGTGCCCTTCTTACCTTTGCACTGCAGAGCAGCAGGGAGCGGGGTGATGCCTCTGAGTGCCATCCTGCTGTAGTGTGTATCACAGTCACTCTGAAGGACATTTCCTGGTGTGCTGAATCTCAACTGCTGCCCTGGACAGTGGGACTTGTCCTTTGGCCTTTTGGCCAGCAGTCATCCAAATTGATTCCTCCTGGCCTGTTCCTGCTCTCCTTGTTTCTTGAGGTGTTTTTACAGGGGAATATGGTGACCCAGATGGAGGATTGAAACAAGCTGTCTGTATCCCTTGTAAATCTGTTCTTCCCCTTTCCTCACAGTCAATGACTCTTGACTGACAGGGACAAGCTGTAGTCTCTGACTGCTTTGTTCTGTTTGACTTGAGGTGCAAGTGTTGACATCTCACCAGGCAGTCAGCAAAGACTTCCAGCAAATGAGTGGCAATGAAGAACCCCGAGGCTGGCGTGAGGCACAGGAACTGTCCCCACCAAAGGTGCTACAGGTTGAGCATGACCTGAAGATGGTGCAGGAAAAGAGGACCCAGTGGGAGGAGGCAGAACATTTGAACAAGGAGATGCAAGTGTGTCTGAAGCCCTTGGAGGGGGAAAGGAATCCTTGAGAGGAAGTAGAATGGTCATTGTGGCAGTGATCCTTCAGAAAATCCATAACAATGGAACATGAATCTGGCCATGAACTCGAGTAGAACTAGCCTTTGGTTTTGACCCATCCAGTTTGAGAAGTGGACATCAGAAAAAACCCACTTAAGAGCCCTGCATGTGGCTGACAGCACCTTCCTAAGGGCTTGCATTTGAAATGGGATCTCAGGCTAATCTCTGCCAGCCACCTTTCTGACATAAACTCATTTCTTGTCACAGATCTACAAGGGCTTTGTCACCAAACCTGCTGCAGCAGCACCATTGTCTAAAGGAGCCTTTGCTCCCCAGCCTGAGAAGTGGAGCCGGGGCAGTTTGTTCATCTCCGGTGCTCACCCAGCTGCTGCTCAGCAACAGGAGATCAAGGGTGACTCCCTGGAGCTACTGAGTACGTCTGCTGTATTTCTTGTCTGAGGGACAGTGTCTCGTGTGCAGGTGTCAGCATAGCTGTACCAAATGCTTTTCCTGAGTTTGGTGTCCCAGGGACATTTAGAGACATTTCCCCACAGGAAATGCTGTAGAAAATCAGTCTCTGTGCTGGCCACCTGTGCTGCAGAGCTGTCTGCCTGGTTGTTGTGGTTACCCAGGAGCCGACCACAAAGGGTTCAAAGCTCCAGGCTCTGGGTCTGCCTTTTGTATCTCCTGGAAGCTGGGATCTCTGCTTTAAAGTGAGCATCTTGCATTTTGTTTCCCTCAGGGAAAATAGTGAACATGGAAAATCCCATGATGAAATACACTGAACTGGAATATATTGGCAGAGGGTGAGTCCAACCACAGTTACTTCTACACAACCATGGGCCAGATGTTTTTCTGGCGGAATATCTATCCAGTGTGAAGTCAGGCCACCTGCAAACAGACATCTATCCCCATGTTCAGACACTGGGGGTAGATTGTCCCATTTCTCAGTGCTGCTCAGAATTTGTGAGTGTACCCAGAAGGCATTGTCAGAGACACCTCCGTGCTGCCAAGGTCTTGCCTGCAGCAAGGAACAGGACCTGGAAGATCTCCTTGTCTCCCAAGTGTGGGACAGTTCTGTGTTAATTTCCTTAGCATTTTGGTATATCTCCAAATCATACAGCCACACTAATAAAAGGGAAAGAAACTTGCTTGCCTGAAAGAGCAACCTGCTCCCTGATAGCTGTCAGATAACAGTTCTCAGGACAATTCCTTTCCAAAGGATTGCTGACGGAAATACTACATGGTCAGGATAAAAACTGCACAGTTTAGAACTGAAACCCGAGATGAAAGAAGGAGCTCTCTTTAGGAGCTGAGGCAGTAAATGGCAATGCTTCAGGGACAGGCCCAGTGCCCATGCACTTGAGAGGAAGATGCATCATCTGCCTTCTGGCAGAGCTCGCCTGCATCCTGCAGGTTTTAGGCATTTACAGCAGAGATCTCCTCTGTGGGCTGGCTTTCACTGCAAGATCTAAATGGCTTCCTCTTTCTTTGCTGCTTTTTTGTTTCTAGGACTTTTGGAGATGTTTGCAGAGCATTTGACAATGCCACAGTAGGACAGGTAAATGTCAACATCCCCCGCAGACCCTCTGGTGTGAGCAGCTGCAGCTGGAGCTTTGAGTAGAGCTGTGCTGAAAAGGCAAAAGAAGCACAGACTGGTACCAGCCTGCAAAATGCATTTGGGATAGTCTTTGTCCTTCTCAGCGGCCAGAAGGAAGGCAGAGAGGGCAGCAGTTCCTTTCAGAGAAGGATGTGCCCATTTGCTCTCAATTGCTAAAACAAAGGTGGTACCTTTGAGCATCTCACTGTTCTTTGGGGCTACAGCTTCAGAGTCCTGAATTCTCATTTCTGGCTGCCAGCAAATACATCTGATAGTTACTGGTAGTTCCTTAGCCACCTGCAGTGCTGCACTTCAGAACTGCACATAGGGAGAGATCTGCAAGGTGTCCCTAAAAGCCCTAAGCCCTGCCCATAGCCCAAGATGTATCCACAGAGTATTAAGGCATGGATTACTTCTTCTGAATCCCATGCAAAGTGTCAGGGAGTGTGCTCACAAGTTTGTGGGTGATAGTTGAGACACCTCTGTTGCCAAGTGGACAAGGCAAAGCCTCAGTGGCCACGTGTCCTGTAACTGGCCTCCAAGGGAGCAGAGAAACGGGCTGTTGCAATGTCACTTCCTAATTATTGCAATGCCTAATCGCAAGGCAGTTTGGCACAGCTCAGTTGTGTCATTGCAAAATCACTCGCTCCATGTGCCTTGTGGTCTTGTGCCACCAACTTCCAAAGTTACTGATTTTCAGTGTCATTTTAGGTGGCCATAAAGAAAATAAATCTCCAAGGACTGAGGAAGAAGGAACTAAAAGTCAATGAACTTAGGGTCATGAAGACAAATAAGAATCCCCACCTGGTCAACTATTTAGACAGGTGAGTTGTCGTGAATGTTTGTTTACATATTGCAAACATGCAAGGTAAAATTCCACTTTTGTTCACTGGCAGAAAAGAGAGCTGTAATTATTGGATAATTATTGTTGCTCTGCTCATCTCCAGTGGATGGGAAGAGAGTGCATCTTGTCTGCATGAGTCTTCCCTGGTGCACATGGTTTGAAATTATTCAAAAACCTGCATCAGTCATATCTTACTAAATCAATAGCCTGTAAGTTCACAGCCACCGCATTGTTTTGGGGCTTGATTTTTTTCAAGAGTCCTCTTCCGCCCAGACAAACTAACATGGATTTCCCTTGGATTGTGTCCCCTCTTTTCCATTGCTTTGCATGCCAGGAAGACTAGGTGCTTATTTCCAGAAACACACAGTTTGACAGGTTTTTTTATCTGCTCCTAAACTGCAGTTTTTACTTGCTGGCTATTTAAGACATCTCCTTTTTCACAGCTGTGCCTTTCTTCCTGAGACAGATTGCAAACAATGCGCAGCCTAGAGGGAATGTCTATTCCTTTTACTCTGTCCTTGTCACAAAGGGACTCGGAAACAAGAATCAATCAAGAAAACAACCCAGCCATGCACGTTTATCTCCATGCTCTTGTTTCCTTCTTCCAGCTACCTTGTGGATAAGCAATTCTGGCTGGTCGTGGAGTACATGGACGGAGGCACTCTGAGCGATGTCATCAGCAAGACCTACCTGTGTGAAGACGAGATGGCAACCATCAGTCGGGAGGTCAGCAATCCCACCTGTGCTGCCAAGGGCTTGGGCAGGATTGTCTGGGAAACAGGGGCTCAGACCTGGAGTGATTTCATGTTCCAAGCTTTGTTTCTGTGTTGCTGGTATGCTACGGGCAAGTAAAAGCATCTCAAGTGAACTGCCTGCCAGTGCCCCTGCACTCATTGTACTCAGTTCGTGTACTCATATCTCCTGCTGTTGTATTCTCACTCTGCCTCATGTAGTTGTATTTGCTGTTCTCACCTTGCCTCCCTAAACTGTTGTCTCGAGCCTGTCTGCACTGCATTTCTTGCCTGTAAAAGCAAAGGTGCTGGTGGCAGGATTTGAAATGATCAGCAAAGAAAAAAAGAGAGACTCATTTCTCACAGTCCTCAACTGAAAAGGACCGTAGTGCAGCCAAGATGCTCTTTGCTACAGGAAGGTAACTGATGTGATACTTCCAAGCCTGTGCTGAGGCCAGCAGCAAAACCGTTGTCATGCAGCCTCCCACCCCAAAGCGATCCACTTCACACCAAAGGGAGGGACTTTTTCTTTCTTGGCAAAACCCTCCTTTGTCCTCGGCATGCAGAAAGCACATCCACTGCAGCAGCAGTCATCCTGGCTGGTTTGCAGGGGGCAGTCTACAACAGCAGGTGCTGTTGCTCTTTCCAAAGCTGACATGCCTTTCCTTAGAAAGGTCCCGCTCTGCAAGTGTTGCAGCAGCAAGCTCTTCCTCTCAATGGCACTGTGTTCTGCCATTACTCGCCATTCCCCTGCAGAGGGAATCTTTAGAGCTGTTTCCTTACTTGCGTGTTGAAATCACATCACTAATTTTTCCCTCCTGTTTCTCTTTTCTCTCTCAGTGCCTGCAGGGACTGGATTTTCTTCACTCAAACCACGTGATCCACCGAGACGTGAGGAGCAGCAACATCCTTCTCAGAACCGACGGCTCTGTCAAGCTGGGTCAGTATCTTCTTGGTCAGGTGCAGCATTCCAGGGATGTGGGGTGTGGGGCTGCTTTGAGCGACTGCCAGCTCCCCAGAAATGGTGCTGGTGGCAGTGCAGGGCCCCCCGCCGTGAGCTGATGACACAGTTGCAACGTGCACAGAGGTATAAATAAGGGACCAGGAGAAGTCAAGAGTGGCGTTGCTCAGTGTGTGTCCCTTCCAGAGGGAGGGAGCTACAATGTAAAGCTTCAGGGGAATAAAGGCCACTGCTGTGAGCAGCGCTAAAAAACCCGGGATATTTTGGAAGTGGCCAATTTCATACTTCCTTGGCTAAAGCCCCAAGGAAACTGAGCATGGACAGTTCTCCAGGAGATTCAACAGCACATTCTTAGACTGAGAGTGGGGAACTCTTTTGCTTGATTTCCTAACTTGAGCTGGCTTTCATGGTATGTTTTTTTCTCCACAGCTGACTTTGGCCTCTTTGCTCAGCACACCCCTGAGCAGAGTAGACGGAGCTCAGTGGCCGGCACTTCTGGGTGGATGGCGCCTGAAGTGGTGACAGGTCAAGCATATGGCCCCAAGGTGGACATATGGTCTTTTGGAATCGTGGGCATCGAAATGGTGGAACAAGAAGTTCCTTACTGGAGTGAAACTCCTGTTTTGGTAAGGTCCAAATACTCACTGATCCCGCTGTCTTTCTCACCTGTCCCATGTTCTGTGTGCCACTGGACAAAATCCCATTGCCATCTGCTGGCACCACTTCCACCAAGGTCCCCTTCTAAAAAATGTCCCTGCAGCACATCAGCATCTGCTGTTGATTTGGTTGCATCAGTAGGGAAGAGGAAGGTAACCAGTTCAGAAACCTAACCAGTTAAGAAACCTGCCGTTTTGGCCTCCAGCCATGCTTGACATTTTTCATTTGCTTTTTGAACAATGTTGGAGCTCTGTCTCTGAAGAAAAAGAATTTTTCAGTGGAACGGTTGGATGTGTGATAAATATCCTTCAAAATGGAGATGGAATCTTCCTAATTTCAATTTTATAGAAAAAGAAAAAAGAAAATGGAAAAGGAAGAGAAAAGGGAAAAGAAAAAAGAAACGTGGGCGGTTGACGCTGGTGCTGTGCTCCTTTACCACAGCAGCAGGGCCATCCCTGGCTTGCACAGTTCTAAGGATAGTGAGGACTCCAGCTCTCCACCATGTCCAGTGGCTGAGCACAGCTGCAGAGAGACAGGATAAAACCCTCTTTGTGACCTCTGGGGGTGTGGGGAAAGTGAAGGAAATTTTCCTCTGGGTTGAAAATGAAAGTAACAAAGTCTCTTTGGTCATCATCTTTCTCAGTGCCACCAGCACAGAGCTGTTCCTGTTGTGGTGGGCATTTTCATGGAGACTCCCAGGCCTCTTTCCATTGTTATTTCTGTCTATTTTAGATGGATTCTGCATCTGCATTTTTTTCAAGAGGAGAAAAAAAAACCTTGATGATTTTTGTTTCGTGGAAGCAGTGCTAAAGGGACCAACAAGCACTGCAAATATGCCTTTCATGTAATAATCCTTGGAAATAGTATGGATAGGACAAACTCCCCCTTCCAAATAGCCTGTCAGGCTGGTGTGAATGCTCAGAGAAGCAAAACGTGCTTTTGCTGATGTAGTTCCCACCAGCTAGGTCAGTCAATGAAGTCAGCTGCCAAGGCAAGATCTGCTGGATGTGGAAAAGCTGTGGCTGCATCGGGGTTTGGGTTTTTGGTTGGTAAAGAAAGTAATCTCTGGGTCTCTGCCAGGGCAGAAACTGCCCTGCAGAGTGGAGCCTAAACAACGGGATCTGGGAGAGCAGTTACAGATGGGAAAGAAGCAGCTGGAGCCTCGTGTTTCCTTTTCCCCAGCCTCAACTCCTGATAGCCACAAGAGGGACACCAAAGCTGCTGCAGCAGCCCAACCGATTCTCGCCTTGCCTGCGCGACTTCCTGAGCTGCTGCCTGCAGACAGACCAGGCGCAGCGCTGGTCTGCCAAGGAGCTCCTGCAGGTAAAATGTAAAGGGGCTGCAGGTGAAACAGTGTCCGAGGGAGGGGCTCCTCCTCCAATGAGGTCCGAGGCATCAGATGAGCCCCCTTCCTCCTCACCTCCACTCATGGTGCTGTTCAAATGAAGAATCCTAGTCTGGGCTGCACTGGGCTTGCAGGGCCCTGGGAAGGTCATCTGGTCCAAGTGTCCTGCAATGAGCAGGGACATCTTTAAAGAGATCAGGTTGCTCAGAGCCCTTTCCCACCTGACCTGGATACCTGCAGGGATGGGGCACCTACAAGCTCTTGGGACAACCTGTGCCAGGGTTGCACCATGCTTCGAGTAAACGAGTTCTTCCTCAGACCTAGTCTGACTTGATCCCCATTTTGTTTAAAAGTATTTGCCCACATTCTATTGTAACTGGCCCTAAAAAAAAAAAGAGGTCCTCCACTTTCTTCAAAGCCACTCTGAAGTCTCAGAAAGTGGCAATAAAGTCTCCCTGGGGCCTATTCTTCACAAAGCTGAGTAAGTCCACCTCTCTCCACATTTCCTTAGAGGACAGAACCTTAGAGGTTCTGTTTTCTGGCTGTTTCTGTCGCCCTGTTTGTAATTTGGTGGGGCGTTCTGTTTTATAAAATGGCAAAAGAATTGAAGTAGAGCAATGCAGGGTACAGAGCCATGAAATGGTGGTGGAGGAACCCAAGGATGCCCGTCCTGGCAGAGCAGTCTGGAGAGATTTGGCTGCGGGCAGGAGAGGCTGTGAGGGGCTCCCGGTGAGCCTCTGGTTTGTGCCCCCCACCCCACCCTTAGAGTTTTCTGGCACGCAAACAGGGACAGCTGAGAGGGACTTGTCCCAGCCCCATCTGCTGCCTGGCATGCTCAGGCAGAGGGGAACTGGCCCAGGCTTACTGCCAGGTTGTGTGGCAGAGAGGGAACTGCTGGAGCCAGCGCCACTGGGCTGGCACCTGCTGGGAAGGAAGGTGCCATCCAGCACAGGAGGGGCAGGCCATGGAAAGGTAGACACTGCTCTGTCTCCCTGTGGAAATTAGCACAGTGCCTGTCTTTCAAAGACAGGGACCTATGTGAGTCATTGGAGTTTCCTGAAAGGAAGAAATCTCCCCAGGGACAGAAAGCACCACTTCTAGAGCACTGGCAGGGCAAAAATCCCAGCAAGATGGAGAAACCAGAATAAACGGATGAGTGGGATTCTGGGCCAGGTTTGCCTGTGATGGCAAGGTCCTGCACATGATGACTGGGGAGCAGATGGTCCCCTTACTCCTCTTCCTGGGTCTTTCTAGAAACTAGAGGAATCCTGATTGAGTCTGTGGACCACTAATCTTGGAAAGTCATGGTTCACTCTTCTTTGTTGTTTTTTTGGGTTTTTTTGTTCCTGTGGGCAGCATCCATTCGTAACATCAGCCAAGCCACCGTCCGCCCTGGTACCACTCATCATCTCAGTGAAGAAACAGAAGAAGACAAGAATGTAACAATCAAGATATTATCACCATAACCAAGTTCGAGAAGGATTGTAGAGTAGGACTCTAGAGTAGGACTGTTGAGTAGTTTTGTAGTATAGGTTTATAGAGTAGGATTGTAATTAAATAAAGTTTCTGAAGCATCAACTCATTTGGATGATTCTCCTCCTTCTGACCCCTTCAGAAAACTCAGCATTTCCTTCTGAATTACCAGTTGTTTTTTATTGGTGCTAAGATATGCTTATGGCTTCTTTGGTATGGTTTGTAAGTGGAGAATAAAATGAACAGGGCTAATGCCTTTATTAATGTTAAGGTCTTATTAAAAAGATCAGCTGGGCAGGGGGCCCGACACGGAGCTCGCTGCCACTGTTGTACCTTTCCCAGGTAGCCAAAAGGAAGCAGGTGTGCAGAGTCTGTCACTGAAGTCCAGAGCAGCAGCTATCCCCTCTTCTTTCCTTGTGGCAGCACTAGGAAGTTCTGTCTCTCCATCTCTGCTTCCCACAGCCTACTCTAGTCTAGTCTTTTGGAGGTGATGGTGGTGGGCAAAAGTCGATCACGCAATGTCTTTCCCCTCTTCCTCAGCTAGGGCATTTGTCTAGCCCCCTCTACTGTGATTAGTTCTTTATTTAGGGATGTTTTTATCCCCTAAAAACACTCCCATGATCCCAAGGGTTTTTTGTTTGCATTTTAGTCCCAGAATGGCAACAGTGGGGGGAAGGCGGGGGGAGGTGGGAGGGCAGTTATCTCCAGGTAGTTTAGAGAAAACAAACAGAGCAATTAGCTAATTAACATTTCAATATCGGTACTCAGCTAGAGCCAGCAGCCGTTCCACTGTTGCCATCACAGCCATCACTGTTGTGACCTTCAGGCACACTTCCATAGATCCATACAGGACAGTGCTCACCAAAAGGGCTGTTTCCCTGCCAAACATCCCCTCTCTGCATCCAAGTACTTTAGACACTGGAGTAGCTGACATATCCATCTTTTTTGGTTTTTTTTTTTTTTTTTTTGGTAGAAGGAGAAGCCCTGTGTAATTTCTCCTTCTCCAGAGAGCAAAGGTGCTTTTTCTCACACTTTCCACCCTTTTTCCACCACTGGCAAAGATTCTGCTAGAATTTTAGTTTGCATGGAGGAAGTTCTGGCTGATGCAATATTTTTGCACGAGAAAACATAGTTTGGGGCAGGGATGTTGGTGCAGAAGGAGCTGTTCTGATGCCATGCCAGGCAGTAGAGCCTTGCACATCACTTTCAGGTGAACAGCTCCTGTGCCTTTTTGCAGCCCAGGGAATCAGTAAGCATGGTGTTTGGGAATTGAGCAGAAAATCAGTGCCCTTGCATGCCAGCTGGTCCTCAGAGATCAGAGGAGCTGGGAGGGTCGGGGCTTTGTTTCTGATTACAGCCCCTTTAGCACTGTCAGTGTGGTTGAGTCCAAGAGAAGCACTTGGGCATCCCTCAGTTATCCAGACAGATTGATGTCACTGGCAAAATGCCCTCTTTTCCAAAGGGTTTTCATTTCCTTTGGCTGTACTTTGTATGGCTGCAGGTCACATTTCCCTTGATTTAAGGAAGTATCTTGGCAGTTCTTGGAGAAGTCACTCTTGGAGGAATTACTCAGCTCTGCAGTTCTTCAGTCCTCATTATACGCCCTGTTTTAAAAGACTTTTATGCTATTTCCCCTTTGTCTGTGTTTTCACACTTGTTCAGCAAGGTTTTCTTTCTAATAATATTAATCACAATATCCCAAAGGAATAAAAAATGGTTGGGTATTTGTTCCCCAAGTATTTACAAAAGAACAATTTAAAAAATCTGTATAAATGCTGGATGTGAAATGCAAATAAAAATAGACTTGAGAGTTCTCCCAAAAACCGTAAGAAAAAACCCCATGTATTCTGTAAAAGACAGATAATTCACCTGCAGAATACGAAAAGGGGCACGTTCTAGAAGAGAAAATTTGTACAGCAGTGCTGCACAGAATTAGATGCTTTCAAGCTTTTTGCACTTCAGGGGCAGTATCATTCTCTGAACTGTAATGCTCTGAGCATGTTCTGCTCACCATGGCAGCTTTCTGCTCTCCCCTGGTACAGATCATCCTCCCAGCAAAGGGTTAGTGGAGCCATCACAACTGCCAGCACCTTCCCACACAGCAGGAACCTGAAGGAGAGAGATGGCTTTCACCAACTGCTGCGTGTTCTAATACTGCCACCTCTCAGCTGCTGAAAGCCTGAATTTCTGTGCCTTTTTCTCCTTCCCCAAATGTTACATTACACACCCCAAACCTGCAAAGCATTCCTCACATCGAAGAGGAATGTCTACCCCACCTGTATTTCAATGCCACCACTTGGCTCAGCCTCCTTTCCTTAGACTTACGACTTTTTTTTCCCAGTGTGTGAAATGCCTCCTCTTTAGAAAGGCATATTCCAGAACTTAGCAGAACAGCAGGGGTGATGAACGGATTGAGAGCAGCCCTGTGGAGAAGGACTGGGAGATCCTTGAGAAGGAAACATTGGATGTGAGCTGGCACTGTGTGCTTGGAATGTGCCTTTATGCCATGATTCTCCTGAAGGTTTGTATTGTAGGGTTTTTTTTCATGCAGGCATGCATGCAAAATTTGGAGATCAAAGATAAATTCCTTTTATAAGGGATATGGAAGAGACTGGCCTCGGGTAAGCAATATGTCAGTGAGAGAGAGCTGAGCCATTAGTTCTGAGAGGAAGAACAGCCCCGGAACACAGGTCTGAGCCCTGGCTGATGTGCAGTAGAACCAGAACTTAGGCAGGATCAATTAGAAGGTACTGAAGAGAGCAGGGTCTAATCCTTTGGTGCAGTATTGTGTGGACTTTGGGATCAGTACTCCATTCCAAATGGCTTCCCCTTCAGTCAGAAGAGGCTTCCATCTCTTCCAAAAATTGCCTATTGAAACTCTTCTGCTCCCTTGCAAATCTCTTCACTACTCTAGCACAACTCTTGAAGCACGGACAGACGACTCTTCAACTAATTACAGTGGAAAAGAAGGGTATTTATTGCAGTGCTGGACACATGTGAAATAGTTTCCAAAGACATGTGCAAGAGTTGCAGACTCCTGCTCTCTATTTATACAGAAAAGGTTTTACATATTCACACGGTTTCTAAGAATGCATAATACATCATTATTACCTGCCCCCTTCATATTATAATCAGCTGAATATCTGTTACTGCTGTGCAATTGTACTCCCTTAATTGAGTCAGTGGGATTTTGAAATGAGGGAGTAGTCGTATGGGAGGAAGGAAGCTGTCTTCCTCATGGTGAACTCTTCACCCATGGCCAGTTGGCAGGACTTTTTGACCTGCTGGTCACGGTCCAAGCCCCTTCTAACTGTTTGATTATTCGTAAGGCAAGGTATTTCTATGGTCTCTGCTCCTTCACAATTGCTTCATCTATCCCTGTCACTCCTAACTTTACTTTCCTAATATATTTGGTACTCTTTAACTAAGGTACGTGATTTTTGCTAGCTGTATTACTAACTTAGCTTCTTAACTAATTTCAAAATCTTAACTAAAATATGCAATCTTCTACTATCCTAGTTATAGTCCCAGCTGGCCCCTCAGCTCATCTGCAGTTTTCAATTATCCGAATTACATTTTCAGCTAACCCCTTGACTCACTTCAGGCCCATCCCCAATTCCTCTCTCCCAGCAGCTCAGAGCTGCGTTGCACAGCGCTTGCTGTGCGCCAGAGAGCACAAAGCCGGCTGGCCTGCTGGCCCTGAATATTTCTGCCAAACGCTCTGCATTGCACACCTTTGCTCTGGCTCAGTGCAGAACTGCAGGAGCGCAGGCGCTTCCTCCCAGAGCTGTGTGAGGCGCTGGCTCCTGCAGACGGGACCTGACAAGCTGTCACTGCCTCCCGCTGGCCGCGGGTCCCCTGGCAGAGCTGCCGTGCCTGAAGGACGCTGCCCTGTGCTCCAGCCTGCCCAGCAGCCCGGCTCCCTCCCCCGGTGCCCAGAGTGCTGCACACACTGCTAACCTTTCCTTTCCCAGGAGCCACAGGGCAGCCGGCAGAAGAGTAGGAAAGCTCAGCCAGGCCACCGGCCCTCGGCTGCCCCTCGCCTTTCTCTGCCCCGCGGCAGACTCCAGACGGCCAATGCCTCCGGTCCGGGCTGTGCCCAGCAGGGCTCCGCTTCCCCTCGGGAGCAGCCAGCTGCCGCTTGGGCTCTGAGAGCGGAGGATGTGCCCGGTGCCAGGAAGAGGCCTGCAGGGCCGGGCTGCCGCCTCCTGCAGCTACAAGGGTCCCCTGGCAGCCTGCCTGTGCCGAGGCTCAGGCTGCTCCGGGCTCTGCCGGGGCTCTGCTGCGGCTCCAGCCCGGGCAAGGCCGGGCCCGCTCTCACCTCACAGTCGCTGACAGCTCTGCACCGGAGGAGACCTTTCAGAGCACCCTCTCTGATCTTTCTGCTTTCTCAGCTGAGCAGGGCTCTCCTCCAGCCAAAGACATTGCACTTAGGGACACAAGTCCAAGTGGCAGGCGCCCAAATGCTCTCGGGTCACAGCTGAAGGCATCTGTCCAGACCAAAAAGGTACAAGAATATCGGGCCAGAGCCCTCAGCCTGTTAGCAGCCAGAACTGCAATCACAGCTCTTCGGAAGACATAAACCAGGTGCTTGGCCTGCCTTCGCCTTGGCTGTTTTCCACGTTAGTAGGGAGAGCATAAAGGAGGCTGATGATCTTCTGGTTCAATAATTTGTGGTGGTTCACCTGCTCCTGGAGAATGTCTCTTTGGCAAGACACAGCGCACAGTCTGCCGTAGAGAGGACACAGGGCCCCTGACAGCAGTGCACAGGCTGCCAGCAGGGAGGAGCGTGCCTTGTGAGCATTTGATAATGTATTTGTCATGGAACTGTTTTCATGGGCCTGTTTCTCGCAGGTTTGTTCAAGGCCATACAGTTTTTGCCTGGTTTTCTGCACTGTTTCTTCACATTTCTGCAACAGAAACAAACCAAACAAAACCGGAAGAAATATTAACTAGATAGTTTTTGCCTCGACAAGAGCAAAAAGAAAATTCTTCGTTTTGCCATTCAAATGATGCATTAAAGGAGTCAAAAATTCTTAGTAATGATGGTGATGAAAGTATTTCTTCTAGAAAACAATTACAGAATCAGATATATGAAACCACAGCAATGGTAGGGGGGAAACTGACATGATCATCAACTGCAAATTGGACTCCTGATTTCTAACAACATTCAGCAATATGGTGACAGCTCACAGAAGGTCCAACGCTGCTTGTCTGCCCACAATACAGTTCGATGAGTTGACTTAACAATAGTAGTAACATCCTCCAATTTCAGAGAGAGCACTGCTCTACCAAGCAGAAAGCCAGTGTAAGTGAGAGGAAAAAAGGTAAGAAGGCTGGAACATGAGACTAGACAGATTAAATTTTTCAGCATGCAAAGACTTCCAGCCCTGAAATCTGCATCAACTACAGCATTATTCTGTGAAGTAAGTTGCAGCAACTCACAAATAACAAGGGACATCTATTTCCTTTATTCACAAGACTTTTAATTGAAACTGGTGTGAAGGAATATGATGGTAAAGACAGCAAATGGTGGTTGTGGAATAATGGGTAACATTTTGGATTGCAGGATTGCAAATAACTCATCTAACAAGCAGTGAGAGTTTCACACTTTAAAACCACTTCTCACTGTAGTATCACTAAAGCAGAGTCATTACCACTGTTCTTAGGATCAGTACATATGCAATTAAATTTATCCACAGGTAACACCACATTACTGTTACTCCATACAATCTCTGCAAATGATGATGCTGAAAAAGTAGCTGCTGCCCTCAGAAATCCTTAAAAAAAGGAAATTCGATCTTACAGCTATAGCATTCTCAGAAAAAAAATACTACCCACTGTAGATGAAAGCAGGCTTCTCATGACAAATGCTTCAAAAAAGTTATTTATTTCTTATTTTAAATGATGTTAATATTAGCACAGTGATGGGTTGGTTTGTTGTTTGGGCTTTTTTTAACTTTAAAAATATACTTAAATTCCCAAATGACCTTAAACTGCTAAGGGGCTTAAACTACTGAAAAAATCAATTAAATGGTACAAGAAAAAAAAAAAAAAAATTAGAAGTTCCCAGCACTATACCTGGGCTCTTGCATGAACTTCTGCAAGGATATTTGAGTACTGCTCTTCAAGATATTGCTTTTCTTTCTGCCAGCAATGTTCCTGTGCTTTTAACTGCTCAGACATTTTCTCAAAAGCATCCTCCTGCTTCTGCTGAAGTTCCTTCAGAGTGTCAGCCTTGTGCTTGCAAATATATTCTAGGTGAGATATCTGTGTGACAAGCATTTAAGAAGAAATTATTGTTTACCTTTTCACTTTGAGTCACGCACAGACTATTCCAGCATAAAATCTAAACTGTAATTTCTTCAAAATTTTCATTAAAACTAAATAAAACCCTTTTCATAGCAGATGAATTACTTGGTTCTCCAAACAAAACTGAAATATATTTTGAAACAAAAGATTTTATTTGGTTTCGGTTCTGCCATCCTTTTACCACCTTGTAGATATTTGTCACCTTCTTTGTAGGAAACCTGAGCCAGACACTTCAAACTTGTTTTTTAAACAACTCTGTTAAATTTTAGTCCATTAGTAAATTAGGAATCCAAGTATATACTTTAGAAATGTGAAATGATTGCACACAAGAAATCAAAACAGCATTTAATTTTTTGTTTTGCTTGGGGTTTTTTTTGGGGAGTTGTTGGTGTTTTTTTTGTTGTTGTTTGGTTAGTTTTTTTGTTTGGGAGGGTTTTTTTTGCTTTTTTTTTTTTTTTTTTTTTGGTTGAAAAGCCAAGACTTTCCAGATTATTATTAAGTTTTTAAACAAGTCCAGGGAATTCTAGCATAGAGAATGTTTTCCTTACAAATAGCTCATAAGTTTATGATGTGTTTTCAACAAGCATGAAGGGATACACTCTTGTGGTTTAACACTTCACCCCCCATGCAAATTAAATAGAGGCATGAACCAAGCCAACAATGATCTCCAAATGCACACACCTGCACTTTGTTACTAGAAAGCATCAGCAAGACACATCCAGATAGATCACTCTGAGCTGTAGGAAAAAAGGTTTTGTGCAACACAGTCTAAAATCCCAGAAAAGCTGCTAAGTACATGAGAAGAGCCCTAGAGACCTCCCAAGCAGTCTCAGTAACAAGGCTTAATTAAAATGCAAGAACAGGGAGGCACAAACCCCAGAAACACTGCCAACAATATCCATCTCCTTCCCTTCCCATGTCTTTCCTTCTCCCTTTCCTCTTCTACTTCAAAAGAGAAATAAACCAGAAAACAAAGTCAAACCCTGAAGAGTGGCTTAGCTACTCTCAGCTTAGTCTCTGGACCCAGCTGACCTATTTTAAAAGGGTTTTATTTTTCCTAAAACCACAGGGTTTTCTGGCAAGAAAGGCCACATAAGCTCACTTGCATTCATATCACTCAGAAATGTACAGCTCCTCCTGCACACAAATACTGACATGTTTTAGAATAGGTATTTCTATTGTGTTTCTGAATAAAAATGTCAGAATCCGAAAGTTGCAATTAAACAGAAAACCCCACACTGGCATTCTTTCAAATAGCACATCTGAATCATAAACACATAATTTAAAGATGGTATTCCTGGAGAAAGTGTATTTTGCTATGGATTATGGTAAAACAAAGACTTGCTTTATGACTGTAAATGACTACATTCTGTGAATTTCTTCATCAGTAAGATGAATTTATTATCTTTTAATGAGGTCCCTGTGGCTGGTATCAGACAGTCCTTTCAGAATGTCCTGCACAGAAAGTGGAGCTGAGAGACTTGATGCACACTCCAGTCACATCTACATGCTCACAGCAACAGCATCAAGCTGAGCAGTGGACCAGCCATAATTAACGGTGTTCATTTGTTAATGTCCAAATCCTCTTGGGGGGATGAATATCACTCCTTTTTCTCCTTTTTAACGAGCCTGCAGTGTGCACAAATGTCACTGAGCTCCGCAGAGGCAGCTGATGCCTGGGGACACTCACCCTCTCCTTAGCCTTGTGGAAGTTCAAGATCAGGGCTTCAACATTCTCATGCAAGAGAGCACAAAGCTCTGTCCAAGGTAACTCTTCCAGGGCGACCTCTGAATGTTTGGCAAGCACATGGGCGTTTGCCATGCTCTGGTATAAGTTTAGGAGGATGGACACATCCTTCTGGAACACAAAGAAGAATTCGTTGCTGTAGCTGGGCAATGTTCAAATCAAAAGAGATGCATCACATGCGCAGTAGCAGTGCTGCATGCAGCTGATAACAAGGCCTCAGAGCTCATTCTCACAGCTTTCCAAAATTCCTGTGTTCATTTCTAATAATTGCTGCCATAATATTGCATAATCTTACAGCAGAGTAAGAAAAGTGATTTGACCAAATTTATCTAATTAGACACAGTATGCCTATAAAGTATGTGAATAAATCCCAGTCCTGTGGGGGCCACAACATTGACCTGGCACAGATAAAAATTTCTGTGCTCTTAGTGGATGCAATTCATTCTCCCTTGTTAATACTCTGATGTGCATTCAAACTGTGCCCCCCACACAGCTGCACAGCACACAGAAAACTGTCCAGTTGGCTAGGCAGCACAACACACTCTAAATTCCTTTAAAAATTTGTTTTGCATGGGTTATATATGATTAAATAGCTGGCCAAAATAGGCCTACAGCTCCATCAGTCACACTCCACAAGCCATGCCTCATTTCTTTACAGTGATTTTAATCAGTGGCATAATAAATTGATTCAGGTTATAAATAAATAAGCATGCAGTAAAAATTCAATTCTTCATAATGTTAGTGCATACAAGTGACTTAGAAACTTTGGTTAAGCTAATAGAAAGCTGTTTCTCAAATGCCATGAGGACAAAGTATGTAAACAACCGTAACAGTACAGTCAGAGATCAAGATAAGATTCTCAGACTAGAGTGGAAAGAACATATTCAGGGAACATAAAAGTGGTATAAAAGATGAAAAAATACTGTATAGGCCAGGAGAGCAGGAAGGGAAAACGAAGGGAAGAGAACACACTGACATTTTCACACAATTTTGGCATGGGTATAGCGAGGACCAACAGCAATATATTAAATGTTACCTATACTTAGTTCCTGCTGCAGTCTTCTGCTTTTTCATTTTGGGAAGCAAAATCAAAGCTGTCTCAATGGAGTAAACAGGATCACATACAGGTGATCACTCCTGCTTCCCAAACACATACAAACAGCTTTGGGAAAAATACAAAGCCAACCAAGGCAATAAACATTTAATCTCATAAGGGAACCACTAATACAACTCTTCCAAAAATGCGTATTTTTATCCTCTGCTCAGGACAGTCCTGTGGTTTGAAATCTTTTGAATAAAACACTTGAAACAACCAGCTCTGTGAATATGACAGTGAGACAATCCTGTTACTTTTAACCTTTCAGTAATATAACATTAATTTTGAGTACACCATTACATACTGTTTCCATTACCAGAAATCTTGATCCTGAATGAAATCTTGTACTGAATTCTTGTCATGTATAACATAGAGTTTACTAAGGAATACAGATAAAAAGGAAAACTCTTACCACAGCAACAGCTAGCAAGCACTTAAGGTTTCTAGTGGAACATTTTCAGCTTGTAATTGTGTTTCGTAGTTATAAATAGCAATCATCAATGCCTGTAGTTAGGCCAGACAGTTGCTCTTCTCTCTATGTATTCCTTTTGTGCCTGATGAAATTACTTTTTCAGGCTACCTAGGCCAGCAAATGCCTTTTAATACACTAATACTTGCATGGAAGAAGGTGTTCTCCCAAAGAGGAAGGAAAAAGAAGGTTCTGATTTTATTTTTCTTCAGTTTATGAATTACAGGTCTTCCTGGTCAGTGGACAACACTAAGACAAAGTGTGGACTAACTGCATCAGCTGGGCAAAAGACACCCACAAATCTGAAGACTCTCTTATGCAGGTCTCTGCTCCTGTCAACAGGGAACAGACCTCAGGTACCTTCCATGCTCAGAGCCCTGAGAGAGAAAGAGGAGAAGTTTCCAAGCCACCACCACCAAAAGTTAATATTGCAAAGAGTAGGAACAGAGCAAATGTTAGCACACAATGAAAGGAGAGATTTTCTACACATGCTAAGAACTTTCCTTTGCCCCTGCTGCTATGTGAAAAGATGGCACAATTGTTATTCAGGGTGTAGCTGGGTAAAGACAGCAGAAAGGCCCAAAGTGGTCATATAATACATCCAATGTGCCAAATCCACAGCAAAACAAGCAAAAAACAAAACAACAACAAGAAATCCACTCTGCTTTTCCAGCTGAAAGTTTGAAACAATTTTCAAGCAATTTTTACAGTCAAATACTTGCACTAAAACGAAAAGGGTGTATGAAATAGAAATAAACATTTCTACAATGGTAGCTAATGAAACTTGACAACAAAGTTTGGTAGAAAGGCAGAACATTCTTTACACGAAATCATAATCCATATCTACAAAATGCCTTCTTAATTCGGAATGCCACTACATCCTACCCAGACTTAAAAAATTAGCTTCTCCAAGCACTGGTTACATTTATGCATGTAATAAATTCTTAAAAAGGTAGCGTAATAACAAACAGGGTAAGAGAATGGCAGAGTTCTTCCACAGCTCAGCACAGCAAATGCAGCAAATCCTCAGCACACTATATATTTTGACAGTATGTTTAAAAACACCTAAACAATGTGTGCCACGGGGTTTTTTTCCTTACTATTGAGCCTTCATGCAGGGTGAAGCTGGCTGTAGCATCCGCTAACGTCCCAGAGGATTCTTCAGCTTCCTTCCTTTCCTCAGCCTCATCTCTCCATTGCACACTTAAGGATGAACGCTGTCTTCGTAAACTGGAAAGTTTCCACAATAAGATACCTTAACCAAAATTGCTTTTGTCAAATGCACGGTATTCTTTTAAAGGATGATCAACGGATATAGCAGATACCACGTTAGCACATCACATGGCTTCTGAAGCTGCTTGCCTTTCTTAACTGAAGGAAGAAATTTATATTCCTTCTAAGAAAGACTTGTCAAGTGGTTATGTTTTCAGTTACCAAGCCATGTATCATGCAATTCAATAGATTCATATTTGGATATGGCCTCAAAATTTCATATAACAAACAGAATTCTTCCTATTTTAAGTAACACAACAGTTCTCATGTCTCACATCACATCTTGCACCATCAAACCCGACTTCACGTACAGTTCTCGCTCCTAAGGTTTCCACATGCCTGACTCTACTCTGGCATGACTTTTAAAGCAGACTACCCAGAATTTTAACCTGTTCTTGTACTGTGTCAGTCAGGAAAACAAGCACCTGGCATGACTAAAAAGGCGGCTGATGAGGAAACTGCAAGGCCAAATAACAACATAAAGGAGACAGAATCAGAGACAGGAATCCAAGGAAGAATTTTAAAAGATTGCCTGAGTATTTAGGCATGGTGCCAGGAAAGCCAAAAGCGTGCTTAAAATTTATGTTTGCAAAGGACGACAAAGGCTTTTCCAGCTCAAGTTTTAAGTATCTTACTAAAAAAAACATTTCTGTAACCATGAATCTTGAATGAGTTGCTCAGGAAGCTTCCTTTTTTGTAGGAAAACCAGTTTCTTTCATTCTCTACTACTCCTTGTGTGAGTAAGTCAACATAAACACCTGTGTATGCAGACCCATAGAGTTCTAGGCTGAAAGAGAGGTCACCCAAGCTCTGTAACCACAGACACAGCAGACTGTTACCACACAGACACTGTGCTGGGCAGGAAACATCCCAAGAGACTTCCTCGGCTCTCGCACATTTCAGTATTTTTTAACCATTTAAAGCTTTCTACAGCCATTCAAAAGTTGAAAACAAAGATTATCCACTATAAATGATACACAGCTTCTTGACAGGAGTCTTGGGAGATTCAACTGAGTCACAAAAGTGGAAAACACTGTCTTCATAATAAGAATATAGATAGAATGTTGATAGAATGTATACAGAAAAGCCCTCTTTTCTAGACCTGCTGGCTATGTTTTCCTACACTCACCCCAACCACCACTGGGGGCTGGAGCCTACCGTAACTATGATTTTCAAAAGTTTTGGTTTGGCAAATAGTCTGTAACAGGCCAGTTATTATCTGTACCCATTTCCTATATCTTTGGTTATTGACATGGGCCTGTTGTTAATGGACTGCCAGGTTCTGAACCTTTCCTTTGGTTTGGCACATTGTACTAGATTTTCTGCTGACGGAAAATTGCAGGGAATGGAAACTCCGAGTTGTACTCAAGCTGTCTGCTGCCATTTTGAAACGGCTTCAAAAGGAAACTTACACTTCTTTTCCTCTTCCATGTGCTTTTTCTGACTCTTTGAAATCTTTCCTTGCTACCCCTGAAACAACTTCTCTCCTGCCATGCTGCTCTTCATTCAAAGCATCTTCAAGTTCTTGAATTCTCAACTACCAAGTGATAAAAAAGCAGTTAAAAGAAGTTAGGAAAGACTGCCATGGTCTTCAGCGCTGTTCACTGTTCTGTTCTGCTTTTTACAGGTGAATGTCTTCTATTAATTCTATATGGACTTAGAAAGCATTGAACACATGTAAAAATATATTAATACATAGAGTTCAAAACGGAGAGAAATAGATATGCTGACCCAAAGCACATCTTGTTGTCCTTTGATGGAGTTTGGATTTTGCTGTTTTCAATTATTTATATTACTGAAGCTTTCCAGGGGAATTCTATTTTTTTTTCAGTAGACTTGTGAAAGGATGGGCTTAACAGTAAAAGCTACACTTGCACTCAGAACTAAGCTCATGTGGAGCTTGTTCATGTACATGAACAAGAAGACAACCTTACCAGTTCTTCACCTATCAATCTCTAACTTCAAGGAATGCTAACCTTACAGCTCCTTTGTATGTTGTAAAAGTAGAGAAGGAATCAAGAAAACTGAATCATCACTACTGAATCATCACTTCAGAAATCCAAGAGCCTGTACTTAGAGAAGGTCATAAGAAAATAACTGACTGAAGAAGTGGCAGTGCTTGTTTGTGTTCCTCAGAAAACAAGGGGGAAAAAAAGATGATATTCCCTTTTGTTTTCTCATTTAGTTTTTCAAAAGTCCAATATGAAGGCTTTGGTAGTATGAGACCACTCAGCAATCATCTTACAGGTTTTTCACACTTGTTTTCTAAAATACACCCTCCTAAGTGCTTTAATAGATCAAACCCTATGTGGTACAGTTTAATAACACAAGAATTTCATATTCAGGCATACATATGACTTTTTTTTTTTTTTTTGTGTATTCAAACTTCTCTGGTAACTGCAGATATAATAGCTTTGAAGCTGAAATGTACTCTGAATAATTACATTTGGAACTGCAGTCTCAGGATGCATTAATATCTCACACCTAGAGAAGTTGGATGTATGCACTCTATCCCCAAAATTACCTAAGTACCCATTGCAAAGATATAGGACAGGCTATTTGAACAGTTTAACTATTGTGAAACATTTCTTTTCCCCTCACTGTTTCAATACTACTTTGAATTCTCAAACGTAAAAATGAGACATTTGGTTTTAATATTTATTCTATTAACTTGATAGTCCCCTGAAAACAGGAGATATTTTTCTATTATCTTTTACAATTTTGACACTCATTGCAAAAATCTATTCAGTGTTTTTAATGGAGCAAGGAAGTCTTAGCATTTTTTGAAGATTGTACATTTACAAGTTCATCTT
This sequence comes from Anomalospiza imberbis, assembly GCF_031753505.1. NCBI lineage: Eukaryota > Metazoa > Chordata > Aves > Passeriformes > Viduidae > Anomalospiza > Anomalospiza imberbis. Next base: position 460,447 of record NW_027100377.1, on the reverse strand, counting down.
CTGTTTTACTGCAAACTTCTACCAAATATTTCATTAAAAGTTTACCTGCATGGTTTCTGTAGTGCATTTACATTCTGTATGTGCTACTCTTGCTGCTGCAGCGTTTTCCTCCAGTTCCTTTATTTTCAGTGTAGCTGCCTAAAAGTACATTTTGAAAACATTGAAGTCCAGAAAGATGATAACATCGTGCAAAGACAACTTTAATTGTTCCGTTTATTAGGTCTCCATAAACCAACCTGTGGTATCGGAACAACTTGCACTTTGGAACTGTGAAAACTGGTATCAATCAATAAATAAAGGAAAACAATTACATATCCACAATATTAAAATAAAATTTTTGCTTAGTTAAAGAAATTGATGTAGGATTATGTTCTTGCTGCATTTTTTATACTCACAGATACCTATCTTCATATAAAGGCCTGGACATGGAATTTTAATCGAAAAAATGCTTTTAGCAAAAGCAGGAACTACAGAGTTGCTATAATAGAAATTCACATGCAATTTTAACTACACTGTTTTCTATCCAAAAATATCTTTTCACTTAAGATTGATGACTGATTTGAAAAGAACAATACACCCCAAAATTACTCCTGCCTTCAAGTGATACAACAAAGATCAAAAAAAAGACATTGATATTAAAAGTCATTTAAGACACCTGAAGTTAGACAGATATAGGTGAAGTCATTGATTTTGGACAGGTAAAGCAAAAGAGCAAGTATGTGAGACTGAATCTGACTCTAAGCACTTCAGTTAGGGAAATATTAACTGGAAAAAAAATAAATAGAAATACAAGCTGTTGGCAGTAAATTTAAACTCTGTATAATCTCACACATTCTCAAAACGAAATAACTGAGAAACAGAGATCTGTGGAAGGCCTGTTAAAGAGAAAGTCACAGCACAGAGCTTACCAAACCTACTCCACAACAGCATCAGCCAAAAGGCTTAAGCTTTTCCTCCTCCCAAAAGACCTATCTGCATAACATGCTTTTATTAGGAAAAAAAAAAAAAAAAAAAAAAAAGGTCACAAATCCTGCACAAATACTCCCTCTATACCTCCACATTACCAGTCTCAGGTCAGGCTCGCAGCATTCACCTGTGAATGCACCTTTCCTGCGAAACTGACCCTCCACATTTTGTTAATCAAACACAAGGCACACAAAGTCTACCTCAGAGGTTCCACCCTCAAAAATGAAACTGCTCAGTTGTGCCAGTGCTTGCTGAGGCTCCCAGCAGCAGGCAGAAAGCTTTACCTCCAGTTCTTTGATGAGCCTCTCCTGCTGTTTATCCTTGAAATCCAGGCGGTCGGCCTGGAGCTTCAGCATCTTGCTGCAGCCGTGGTGCTCAATCTCCATATCATTGAAATTCCCAAGCATGCTTTGCAGGGCAGCATTAGTTTTCTAAAGATAAACAGGTAACTGAATAAATAAATACATCAAGAGGTACTTTTACTAAGATCTCTCTACTGCAGTAGAGAGTTCAACAGAGGAGTGGAGGCCGCATCAGAAGATGTTAGAAGTTTAAAATCGAAGACGCCGGCACATGTCAACAGAAGTGTTTACCCAACAGCAGACATGCTTTTAACCCACCACCAAGAAAACTCTATTGGCCCCAAAATCACTGTGAACATGACCTCCTGTGGTAACACTAAAATCAGAGCCAGAGCTCCACAGGAAATCTCTCCCTAAGAGTACAGCCCTTCCAGTCTCTTCTGTCTCCCAACTCAGTGGCAAAGATAGAAAAAGGGTGCATTTGTTGAAATGGCACATGGGGACAGATGTTCATTTTTTTTCTGATTTTGATTGCTAAAACTTCAAATCAGATGTTTTTAAAAACAGTAACTCCTACAGACTAAATCATTTTAATTTCTGCTATTCTGGAAAGGATTTTCTTCTTTCTAGAAACTGAATTACTTAAAAAACTTATGAAATATGAAGTCCTCAGTAGAATAAAATAAGCTGATCCCCACATCAATTTCTGCATACAGAAATTGAACTAAGCTACAGGTTGGAAGAATTACTGACATTACTGGACCCTGTAGGTCTGTGAAATCACTGCTACAGAATCCCCACAGTCCATATGAATTTGGACTAAATTTAAGCTAATCCTCTAGCTGTGCATGTCCAGCAAGACAGGTTTCTTCCCTTTGGAATGCAAAATCAAAACATAAGTAATAAATGAAATAAATAAATAAACCAAATAAATAAATAAACCAAATAATAAATAAAACAAACAAACCAAAAGTAACAATTTCTATGGAACTATACCTGGAAAGATATAGAAATATTTATTTTTTTCAGGTTTATCTTCCAGATAGTAACAAAAGTGAATTGGGAAACGTGAAACAATTAACAGATAGTTTGTTGTAAAGTACTACCAAAAATGTTAGAACTTTTTATACTGGAAATGTGATTAACATTTGCAAACTAAAATTGTCATGAGTGCATCAAGCTCATTAAACAAGTCAGCAGGAGCTGCAGAATTTCAGAGTTTTGAGGATTTTTGGAACTTTTTGGAGGCCGTATGACTGTTTAAAACTCTGTATTCTGAGGGAAAAAAGGTGAAGGGATACGGTCTCCTGTGTAACCACGAGGTGAAGCTATTGCCTTTCCCATCGAACTCCAGCCCCTCCTATCCCGGGCCAGGATACACCCAACAGAGCTCATCATGAATCTGCCACAAAGCAGAGGGAGACTTTTCCTGCGTGTCCCAGAGACACGTCTCAGTGCTCTGTGACTCCACTCCCATGCCTGCCTCAGCATTTTCCCAGCCAAGTTCAGAATTACAGTTTATGAAGTGCAGTTTTCCCAGCCAGGATTTGCCTACATGCTCAGAATCCCACTTCTCTGCACGTATTAAGACCACAATTAAATCTCTTTAGCTTTCATTTATAGCTCAGAATAACTACAGGAGATTTCAACCAAGCCTGTAAATACACAACACACAAGACTGCAACGCATTCAAAGTCATAATTTATAAACCCACATGTTTCTGATGTTTATCTGACAAGTTTAAATCAATTAAGCTTTCAATGCAGTCAAGTCCAGATGTAAGATTTTTTTATTTCCCGGAACTTTATAACTATACATGACATAACTGTAGGGTGATGGGCAGAGGAGCAGCTACAAAAGCAAAGGGGAAAAACGGAACGTTTTTACTGCTGAAGGCAGGTTAGGGTTTGGCACCTGTTAGTGAATCACATTTGCCTTTCAGAGAGTTTTGAAGGTTCTGAAAGACTTCTGAGTTCAGAGCCGTCAAGATCCTGAAAGCCTACAGCTCACGCTGCCCTGTTTAATGAGCTAGATGTATTCATGGCAATCTTAGGCTACTCATGTCAATTACATTTCCTAAAATTTGGTAGCTTTAATACATCTACCCAGAAAGCCTCTTCCTCTACAACCACTGGCAGAGAACACTGCCAGGGAACTGACAGAGAACACAATGCCCTGAGCCACACACTGCTCCTTTTGTCCTTTTTCGAGGACAAACATCACTTGACAGAGCATAGCGTACTTTTTCAACGTTGATCTTTTGCTGCCGCATTAAAGTCTCTGAAGGCAGCTTCTACAAAACACTGTACACAACAGAAGGCAATACCCTTCCAGAGCCTCCTCAAACCAACTCAGCCAACCTACTGTTAGCCAGAACTCAGAGCTTACCCTGCTTGCAGCTGGCAACTTAAAAAAGAAAACTCTATCTAAAAACAGGCTTCTTCACAGCCTGTATCTTGCCCTACCTTTATAAGAATCAGCTTTGAATAAAAACTGACTTGTGTTGCTGCTTGTTTTGAGAAGGATCTTAGGTCCTGTCCACAAGCTCCTCTCTTGACCACTGTGTACTGATAACTTGGCTTAGGTGTTTACCATGCCAACCAGCCACAACACATTCCATCAAAGCCCCAAACCAGTGTTACACACTAAGTGTAACTTCATAAAGCTGTAACCTTCAGGACTATTCTGCAGTACTTAGCTATTTGGAGAATTTTTTTTCCCCTTAAACCAGAAAAACTCCAACCCACCACATACTTTGCACCAAAAACCTTTCAGCCAGCATCTCATGGAACTTTCCACCTTTTCATATATCATACCTGACAAGCCTTTTCTGCTTCAGTTTTTTCTTTGAAAAGGAATTCCAGTTCAGCAAGGTGTACTCTGTGTATGTTATCCCTCTCCACTGCAAATCTTTGTTTCTCCTCTTCCCACTGCCTCTGAGCACTGTGAACCATTTTCTCAGTCTGTGCTGCTTTCTGCTGGTATTTGTCATCGAGTACTGTTATTCACAAAAAAAAAAAAAAAAAAAAAAAAAAAAAGAGAAAAATAGCTCTGCAAATAAGCATGTTCAGAAAAAAAATAAGCTATAATTAACCTATGTTTATCAGTGTATTGGGATATCCTGTGACACACTGGAACATTAACACTTTCACTTTCACTACAGAGAAGCAGCCACATTTTGTCATCCTGTAGCATCTTTCACAGAAGGTCATGGAAATGCTTTGGAGATTTCTACAAATGAAAGCTCTTCTCCCTTTGGAAAGGAATAAAAATTCAACTCTTTCAAGTGAGGCCTCTATAGGATGAGGAACTTACTTGCATTTTTCTGCAACACTTGGCTAGCTTATTTCCAAATATCTACGTGAAAATTTAGTCTGTATCAATTCATTTCAAGCTCAGTTTAAGGAACGGTAAAGACAGAGACCGGCCACATGAAAAAGACTCTAGGAAAACCTCAGGCAGGTTGGGTGAATGAGCAAAGGTTTGGCTTTTCTGGGGAAGTTTACTGCTGCCCAAGTGATTTAAATCTTCAGCCCAGCAACTGCCCCAAGACAGGGAAATAGTGGATCTACTTCTCTGTGAAAGCTTCAATGCCAAGGAAAAGTTCTTTTCCTAAAAGCAGTTTTACTAGGAACTTTGCTTCATTTCACAATCTCAGCCAAAATATTTTGTATTAGCTTTTAATGTTGCTGAGTACAGCTAGCTATGTTGACATTTATGTGATCACCACTTTCTAATAGATTTTTACTTCAAACTCATCCCATTCTTCTGAAATTTCTTCCTAGCTGGAGAAGGGTGAAACAACCAGAAGAGACATGGTGGGAAAACACAGAGAATTAGTGGACACAATGATGGGGAACACCTGTCAGATGTCAGGAAGTCGAGCCTCAAGAAGAACAGCGGAAAAACAGTTTGGAGAAAATACTAAAGACAGGGCACAAGTGAGGTGCTCTGTCCAAGAATTTGAGATTGTATGAAAAACACCGCACGAGGTGAGCAAGGCCCCACGAGACCAGGAAGAAGAAGCGGTAAGTTAAAAACTGAAAAAGAAATGAGAAGCAACACCACGACTATTTGGCTTCTTTGACATGTGTCACGATAAAAACAAAACAGGAGAAAAAACCCCAACAAAGAACAAAACAAAACTAACAAAAAACCCCAGCCAAACAAACAACAGTTTGAGGAATTTAAACCAACCGAGATTTTTGTAATTTGTGTGTTCTCCAAATGAATGAAAGTGCAGATTTCTTATTATCTTTAAAAAAATCTGGCAGTATAAGCGCACTTGCAAGTTTCAGAGTCTCCTTCCATCCTTGCAAGGTTACAAAGTCCAGGAGTGCTCCAGTCTTTTCAGTGAACACCAAAGGTTCACAAATACATCTCCTGTACTAAATTTAAAGAGTATTAGACTTACTTAGGTAACAAAAAAAAAAATGCATCTCCCCAGCTTTTAAGTGTGAGAAATACCTCCCTGTTTGAGAAGGATTAAGAAAACTGGAGTTTCTGAATGCAAAACTAATAGGGGGGAAAATATGTAGGTAAAACCCCTCCTTTCCACATACTCCTATCATAACACACGTTATTTGTATAAAAACAAAACCAAAGATGACATGAAGAGGCCAGATATGAGCAATGAATAGCTAGAAATATCTGAAAAGGTGAAAGGAAAAAGCAGCACAATGAGAGCTCTTGGGGGGAAAGAAAAAGTTTTTGGAAAGAATGTAAACTAATAAACAGGATTAGATTTTATTTTTCTTTTCCCCTGAAATGTAGAGGGAAGAACTGCTGGCATCGTGATAAGCAGGAAGTGGAGAGGGACACCTTAATTACAGTTCTGTACACACCAAGGGAAGGAAGAACAGAAGGTAAGGAGCAAGAGGGAAAAAAAGGAATTTATAGGTTTAGCAGGTTATATTGAATTCATATGAGACTGCAAGGGCTTTCTAAACTCTTAGGAGCTTACAGAAGCAGATGAGCAAGACATGGGAAAATAAGAGACTTTCAAAAAAGGCTGTAACCGTAAAACCTTGTGCAATCTCTGCTTGCTTTCATGACTTGGGACTGATGTAGCCTCTGGTCTATGATTTTTGGGTTTTTATTACCTTGAAGTTCCAAAAGTTTGCTTGTTACATCCCACAACTCGTCCTCTGCAGAATGCAGCTGTATATGAGCCTCTTTTCTAGTAAATGACCTTGCACTCTCCAGATGCTGATGAAGAGCTTCTCCTCTCTCACGTTTCAACCTTAATTCCATTTTTTTTTATAGTGAGATATCTAGAAAATAAATATTTCAGAAATTGCATTCACAGCTGCCATCTTATTCCATCTGAATTTGAAGTACAGTCCTGAAACTGCACATTTTAGATACTTTTTTTTTGCAAACTGATCCTGTTCCCAGATGACTTTCATGTACCTCGAATATACCTCTCTGTTTTTTCAAAGATACTCTGCCTTAAGAAAATAAAAACTACAATTATATTCCACAGGCAATTTTCTGGTAACTGCATTTAGCCACTAGAAAAGCAGTTGTGTTGGGATACTAGATTATCAGACACCTGGTGACTCACTATGTAAACACAAACTTCAGTCCAATGACGTCCAGCAGTCATAATAGCAGTTAATAGCAGTATGCTATTAAACACGACAAACAGAACAAAGAAAAGGCTTCCAAATGGCTCTTATCTGGTGCAAGAAAGCTAGTCTAGTCACTGCTGCCAAAAACTGGACCCAGGAAAACACATTCAAGCCATTTGAATGCAAGAAGGTGGAAAGTAAAACATGCACTTCTTCAGAACATCTACAAAGCAGCAGCCTCCTTATAACCAGGAGCTCCAGTCATGGGAAATAATTGAACCCCATTACAAAGGTTTTCCCTGATGCTCTTGTGGCAAACTGGTACCTAAATGAAGCAGCAGTGAAAAAATACTTCATTAAAATTTTCTTTCATTTGAATTTTATTACTGCTCTAAGTAACAATTCTGCTCTGAGGAGTTTGTTAGGGGCAGCTGGTGCGGGTGCTCATTCATCTGCCTTCCACTAAATACAGCCAATAAACCAAGTTTGTTGTTCCCTATCCGTTTATTTAGAGATTCCTGCTTCTCCCACAGTGACTTGCTCTTGTCGGGCTCCCACTGCTCCATCAGCTGTGGGGTGATTCTGTAAAATGGATCCCTGGAATTACTGGGATTAAAACACTCAAACAAACCACATCTTACATCAAGAATTCCAAAACTAGGGGTGCAAAATGTTCTTCTGCATGACTTTGCTCTTGTGAAGTGCTCAAGTTTCTTGCACACACCTTCAACTATTAGCAATGACGCTAGAAGTGATATCAGTTCCTACGGACAGGCGAAAGATGTCTGTACAATGCTACTTCGATATTTTCCAACTACTGAATGTGATTTTGAGTCACCTGATGAGAGGATTATTTCAAGGAAACAAATTACACTTATTCCAAGGGTAAAATAAAGCAAACAAACAAACAAGAAAAGTCCTTACCTCTTGATTGCGTTGATTGTATAATTCCAAATTTCTTTTCTCCAGCCTATGGAGTTTTCTTCTCAGATCTTCAGCAGTGTCCATTTCTAGTTGATTTCTATCCTGAGACAACTGGAACTCTTCTATATCATTATCTGAGCTGAAAAATGTGTTTTGAAAAAACATGAGCATTCCTTTGACATTTGAATGCTTCTTTACTTCAATTACCCAATCATGGGTCCAGGGTTTTAAACCTTCACGTAAGTAAAATTATTTGGTGCAGTTTTCACTTTACTATTGCTCTCTGAAGGAAGGATTCTATAGAATTGCGCCAGATTATAAAGATTATATAGAATTGTGCAAGATAAGAGAGATGTGGCAGCAGGAACTTTAAAGAGAGATTCACCTTGGATTAACAAAGTTGATTTAAGCGTAACGCATTCATTACTATTTTTCAGTATCTTATCTGTTTCTGACAATGAACTTCCTTCATTTTTGATAATTAACTTCCAGGAGGCATAAAAACATAATTCCAATTATGCAAGTTAAAACGACTGGCAAGCTTTTTGTCTCCACAATAAGTCTCATTTTTTAACATTAGTTACTGTCTCAAAACCATCTCTGTCATGAATCAAATGCACAGATGTGGGAAAAAACCTCTCTTTTACATGCTTTGTCTTCAGAGATACATTCAAACTACAGACATGCAACTGATCACAAACACAACACAAATTGAAGGTTTAGTCCTCCAAACTGCCCTGTTCTATCGTAATTTCCACTACTATTGCAGTTAAAACAAAATCTACTTGGCAATTAACGAAATCAGCCCTCAAGCACCGCAAACAATAACAATAAGAGTCCAAACCAAGTTTCTATACGTAAAGTGAAAAATGCATACAAAGAATATATAAAATTGTATATATACACACTCACACAAATATGTATATATACATATAAATAAGTATATATCAAAAAGTATTCATTAACCTGTTGAGTAATTTTAAGTGAAATTATTATAACTTCAAACTGGAAAAGTTTTAAGTTTTAAGTTATTTCAGTTCTTGAAAATCAGTGTTTACATTATTTGATATGTTCATTTTGACGTTATTTTAAGTATGTAAGACTGCAATAATTATTTTCTCCAGACAAAAGTGCAAGAGTTTATGGGCAATACATGTGAAATACACTGATAAAAGAAACATGATTAAATTAAGCACTAAACTGGTATCCTATATTACAGAAATAGAAGTACTAAAATACTTTACCTTTGTCTACATGAAGTATTTTGTACAGAAATAACACTGTACTGGCATTTAATTAATAGCTCTTTCTAAATAAAAAGTGACCACTTTATCTATAGATTTGTGTCTAGGCACAATTAACGTTTTTCATGACCAAAAATTACCCAATGACATATGTTTTCACATGTTTTTTTTTTTGACTGGCCAAAGAGACACAAGTGCCATCAACAAGGGGGATCGGTAACTTAGATTAAATCTTGTCTTTAAAGACATTACTACTATTAAAGAGTGAAGTTTCATTTTTTTAGCTGCCGACCATAAATATTTTATAATTGAACAAATACTAAGTGTGTTCCCATTTAAAAAGAAGACAGACTTCATCTGTCAGATCAGAACATCTATACGTAATCAGAAATTGTTCCACAAGGTGCCATCTTCTTAACATATTTGATGTATTTAATAAATGTAGGAGATAATAATCATTAAAACCTGCATGCACTGCAAGAAAACCACAAGCTCATTATTGGTTTTCAGTACTTACTACCAGAGCCATACTCAGAGCAAGCAACATGACTCAAAGAGCAAGAGATCAACAACAATTAAAATCACTTTTTTAAATGCAACTCAGGTACTGCAATAAGAAGATTTGGAAATAAGTGGAACCTGAGCATCCAGAGCATCTATAAGCTGAAGAAAATATTGTTTGTGCCCATCATGTTATAGCTTTGAGTGACTGTTTTTCCTCCCTTTCTGGGGAAAACACAGAAGAAATAAGGGCAAGTAATTTTATTTGGAGATGATGAACGAACTGCCAATCTCAGCTGAAAATAGATAAAAGCCAGGCAGCACCAAGGGGGAAAAAGGAAACCCAAACTGAAAACTGGGGAAGACTTGGTCCAAGAAACACGGGTGATGGAAAGGGACCATTTATTTGGTCTGTAGGCAGCAGGAGAATCATTTGCCTTCTTTTAACTTGGTGACATTTACCATTATTTTCATGGAGACCACACAGAATGAAAGCAAGAGAATAACCATTCTTTGTAAAAACCTTTAAGGCTTTAATTAAATTACATTGGTTTGTATGGCAGTGAGAATTAAAGAAATCTGTTTCTTTCAGCTCTCCTATGAAATATCCACCAACAAAAAATCATAAGGGAAAGACACATAAAAACTTACTCATAGGAGAAACTAACTATGCAATTAACTATTCTGCTTAACTGAATCTGTGGGAGCACTGTGGGGGAGAATAAAAAAACAAATCTATACCATGCACAAACGATATGACACCACAAGCATTAGTAAATTAAGGATGCTATGGAAATGAAAAATGTGTATTAGAGCATTAAAACAGAGAACATAATACTAAGTACTGGCAAAAAAAAGCATTAGACACCTTTTGAAATAGCTTATGCACCACTTCTGAAGTCACAATACAATTGATGGAAACTTAAAAACATATATCAGAAAACCCTGATTTTTTTCTTAGTATAGAACAAAAAAAAAAAAAAAAAAAAAAAAAAAAAAAAAAGCCCCAAACCAACAAAAAAACAAACAAATGAAAAAATCCCCAGCCAGCCCGTGCCAGCACTGTTGAACTATTGCTTATGTTACCCACTTCATTTTGGTTGTCTACTTACACATTTTCAAATAAATTAGAAACTAGCCCGAAGAATTTTTGTTTCTGTGATACTTTCTTTAATTGTCACAGCATGGCCAGCAAATGCAGGACTTTATGAAAGCTTCCTACTACCACTTCTAGGAGATTTTTCCTTCCATCTTCATGTAACAGCTAGAAGTGCTACAGCCATAAAGCTCTCAGAAGATTCAGTCAAAGACAAAACCACACAAAGTCCCTGGAAGGTTTCAAAGTATGCACAATTTGCAGTCTAACAAAATTCAGAGAATGTTTTCTACATCCATTTTCATATATTAGTAGCTCATTAACCCTTGCTATTGATCTAAAATATGTTTTTTACCAACTACAGCTTTTAATAAGACACCATTTTAGCAGGACTTTAAGAATCTTCTATTAAGCACATGAAATAGCTCTTGAGTTCTGCATTGCAAGAAGGTATTTTGTAGCTCAAAACCTTAATTCTCAGTGTTCAGTTCACAAGTCTGTTGGTTACAGTCAGCACTGACCATTGCAGAAAAGCAGCTTTTCACTACCTTCAGTTCCACAGCTGGCAGAAAATGCAGAATAATTTTGCAATTTAGAGAAATGTTCTTTCACTTACTACCTAGCAGTGTAATTTTGCAAAACTTCTGCAGCTCAGGGAGCAGACTGCAGTCTGATTTTCTAACCAAAGTCTGTATTTGTGGAATTTTGCTGTTCCCATATAACAGGCAGTTTTGTACAGACTAAAGAGAGACAAATAGTTTGTGTCAAACTCTTATAAAGTTATAAAACACAGGGGTCATGGTAAGACTTACAGCCAACCTCTACCACCTCAATAAATGTGGAAAACCCTCCTGTGCCTCCTGGGCAGTGCTCCTGTGTGCTGGCAGAAACTATCTCTACCTCCTGATGGCTCTATGACAGCTCACATCTACCACACCACATCTGCTTCCTGCTCAGCACTAATTGCATCATTTCAGGCATCTAGAAAATAAATAAGCCACAAAAGCGGGAATTAAACTGCTACACTTAAAATCCAGAACTGGACCTCACCAATCAGCTTCCCAGGAAGTGATGTTGTCTGAAGGGGGTGAACTCATGGTGTCCAAACTGCGGTTTTTTTACGTCTATAAACTGCAGAGAATTAAGAACATAGTTAGCCATACATCCTTTTACTTGATGAGCTTCAGAGATAAGCCTCTTCTATATCATAAAACCATCAAGGCCACTAGCAGAGACATGCTTTACTTTATTTGTCAACATACTAAAATACTGATCTTTTAACCACTCATACTACCATTCCACGTGAACAATTACCACAACTTCAATCTGGCATCGGCTTAAGAAAATAGAATTGTACTGCTAGTCCTCTAAGCCTGAATATCGTAGAGAAATAAATAAATATATATATAGCAGAATATCCACCGTCAGAGTTTTCAGAACACCAATAAAAAAATGTTATGGTTGCGTAGATTGAACTACGTTCTCCTAAGCAGATTACAAACTCTGCTTCTCTTCAAAACAATTCTACACAATTCTAAGGGAGATAAACAAAGGTACAACGATTTTTTAAGTAGATAAAATATCCAAGGTTGCCTGCCTAACAGAACACTTGCTGTGTTAAAGGCTGCTAAGTCTTTCACAAATTGCACAGAATTTTTGCATGAAGATGTAGCCCTGAGAACTAAGAAAATCATTTTTCACAGCATCATTCTTTTTATTATTGCAACCTACACCAAACTCTCATAATGCAAACAAAATTGTAGTTTCATAACGCTTATCAAGAGTTAAGATCAAAACAATCAAAAAACAAATCATTCAAACACAATCAAAATATCAAAATGTTTTCTGTCACATCCACATCATTCTGAAGTTTTAAAACTTCTTTCAATGACTCTGAAGTCACATAGAGGAAAAGAAAAATCTAATTCTGAAGAGTGTCACCTGGGAATGCTAAAGATTTTGAACATGAACTATTCCTCTGTTAAAATACCTATCAACAGCTTACTAGCACACAAAGGAATAAATTCAAAAAGCATGCTATTTCACATAGGGGGAAAAAAAAATTCCAGTGCCACGGAGCAGCTTGTTGGAGTTCCGTAAGTAAACAAAACAGCAGAGGAAGCTTTTGCTTGGGGAATTAGGTTTGATGTCTCATTTAAAACTTGTGTCAGTTTCTTCTTGCAAACTTCTGAATATATGCTGATTCTTCAGAATAGGCCACTGATTTAGATATGAGGAAGAAACTGAGGGTGAGGGTGGGGAGACCCTGGCACAGGGTGCCCAGAGAAGCTGTGGCTGCCCCATCCCTGGGAGTGTCCAAGATCAGGCTGGACAGGGCTTGGAGCAGCACCCTGGGACAGTGGAAGGTGTCTCTGCCCATGGCAGGGGGTGGAGCAAGACGACATTTGAAGGTTCCACGACATTTGAAGGTCCCCGAGACCGCTCAAGAATAAATCTAACGGTGATCTGAAGGGGCACTAACTTAGAACTGGCAAAGCCCGGAGCGAGTAACAAATCCGCGCTGAAGCTGCAGAAACTCATTGGAAAGTCTGCAGCGGATTTCTGGAGCTGTCCCGCCGGTGCTCCTCCTCCAGCATGACGAGCCGGCACCGCCGCAGGAATTCCAATGCTGGGACCAGCGGGGAGCCAGGCGGGAATTCCGCGGCTGCCATGGACGCGCACAGTGACGTCACAGCTCCCGGAACGGAGCGCGGCTCCCGCCCTCTCTCCGGCCTCCCAGACATCTTGCAAGGCTTAAGGGCTCCTGACGGTAAAATATAACTGCAGGAAGTGAAAGACCGACTGACACCAGAGCCAGGCTGAGACTGCGTGTCCTCAGGGCAGCGCCCAGGTTATGGAGAGGAACAAACAGCCAGAAAGTTTTGAATGTCTGTGGACCGAATTCAAAGCAGGGGCCTCTCTGGGCCACAGCAGCACATCTCCCGCGATGAGGAGGGAGTCAGGGCTAGGGAAAGGTTCTCGTGAAACCTCTCAAGCCGAGAGATTTCGAGCCCCATGTGTGAGCATGTGTGTCAAACAACAACTGAATAAAACCCACCTACAGTTCCCTGGGAAAGAGCTCTCTCCTTCTCCAAGCACTGCTGTACTTTCTGTGGCTGCGATTTTAAAGTTCCTGTTAAAGTCTCTGTCTGCACACTTAGCGTGCAGATGGTTTAACTCTTTGCTGGCTCCAGCCACGGTATCCTGAGCTTCTTTCAGGTTTTGTCTTACAGCACACATCCATCAGGATACCTGGGATATATCATTCAAGACTGAAGGTTTTGATTGCAAGAGATAAAAACTCCACAACATTCCACACTCTCTGGGATAAGTCTCAAAACTTCATTTCTCCTTTGTGACCTGATCTTTGTAAATGGCTTTCAGTCGTGGTTTTGTTAATTCTGTGTCATGTACCTATTTTAAATATATTGTGCCAAACAAAATAAGCGGGGATGGAGGCTGTATTGTGTGTTGTTTCATTTCTTCCTTATTATTCCAAGAGAATTTAGTGCACAAGGTTGTGATTGTAAAACAAATAAAATAGGGAGTAAGACAACAAACTAACTCCATGGACAAATCACGGTCACAGAAAAGTGAGGTTTAAATTTGGATATCTGAAATAAAGATTGAGTTATAAAATGCAGACTTTCTCACAGTTGTCTTCTCTTTCCTTTTATGAAGAGAAGTTGTCAGGTCCAGTGCATGGCCATGCTGTCTGTCTTCTTTTAGAGTTTCATTGAAGACTTAGCTTTTATCTCCTTCTTCACTGGAGTGCAATTCTGGTTTTTCCTTTTAGTCCTGTAGCTGTTGCTCCTATTCATTCCAAAGGGATCGTGCCTGATGCTTCCAATGTAATGCATTGTTTAATTCTCTTACACTCCAACCTCTCACAGTGTGATGAATTTTTGCTGAAGCATATTTAATTGCTCTTGCAGCCTCTGGGCTTTCTCAGCTTCTTTTTTTCATCTGACTGAAATTCCATTTGAATTCTGCAAGTTGTAAGTGCAGTGACTGGTGTTTCATCTGCACTGCATGAAGCCTTCCTGTAAATTCAAATATTGCCTTCTGCAAGGATGCTTTGTTTTTCATACTGGACAGTCTGTCACACAATCCACACTCCAGACGAGTACTCTTTCTCCAGATCAGCGGCGCACTTGCTGTGGCCCAGTGGAACTGTCTCCATTATTGTGTTCAGCTTCTCCATAATTTCTGGAGAAATTATGGTTTTAAATGTCCACAAAGCCCCGACTTCAGTTTGTTAACAACATTCTGCTGTTCAGTCATGGAACTGCTTATCACAGCACGGAAATTAACTAGGAAACCAACTGAGTGCTTCAAAGCTGTCAGTTTCTTCCTTTTCACAAACTGGCTGATTGTGCCTGTGTTTGGATTCTCCTACACACACTCGAAATCCAGTTCCTCTTTTTAAGCCCTTTTGTCCAGGTGAAAAGGGAACAAGAAGACTGGGCTGAAACTTTAAGTTTTTAGCTGCCAAAACTGCAATCACAGCTCCTGAGAACACATACACCAGGCCTTTGGTTCGTCTTTTCCTCAGCCTTTCTTTGTCTTGACTGTTTTCCTCATCAGCAGGGAGACCATTAATTAGGCTCCTGATTTTCTGTTTCACTAATTTGTGGATGTTGACCTGGTCCTGGGAGAGTCTCTTTGGGAAGACATAAGCACACAGCTGGCCATCGAGAGAACACAGCCATACCATGCTCCTTTTTGCCCGCTCCTATTCGTTGCATTTTCTAAATCCTTTTGTAATTTGCCTGCTAATGTCCTGGAGATTGCCCCAGGTTCATAAGTAAGAAGAATTAGAAGCTTATGGAAGTTTTCTATACATGGAGAGAAATAAAAAATGCCACCATTAAGCAAAAGTGCAAATAAGGAAGAATAAAATAAAGAGCAACTGCACAGCCACTGTTGCATGCAAAATATGTGAAATCTTGTTTCCACAGCAAGACCCAGCTACTGAGAATTTGGAAGTCAGCAGATCTGTTTGTGGCAGCTCACCATTACTCTGGAGCTCAGCAATCACATGTCCTGACTATCATGGATATCCTTCAGAAGGAAAACGTCAGAAAAAATCATTTTCTTCCAGAGACCACTCTGAATTCTGCAGGAATAATGATGGGTTCTTTTGTTCTGAGACAGTTAGCTGGTGGGAAGAGAAGTCGTCATGAAAGCACGGTAGTTATAAATTGGACAAATTAGGACTGATCCTACGAAGCGGGGTTTTGAAACATTCAGCAATTTACTCTCCATTCATCAGCTTCTGAGACATGGACTGTGCAAAATGAGAGACAGGAGGAGAATTGGGACAGAGAGGTTGGAGATTTCGGAGTTGTTACACCAAGCAGAAAATGCTAGAGAGGTTTTAGCCTTAAATCCTGCTGCTGAGAGCAAAACGTCTTACTTAATAACCCTGTTATTCTCTGTTGCTTTTGGGGATAAAACCTCTGTTGCAGCCAAGGATTTTAGAGACATTTAACCCCGACTTCAATGTCCCTGCTGCATGTGGGGAAAGGAGCTGTTTTCCTTGCTAAAAAACATGCCCTGCATGCTGTCATCAGTGTCACAGGTGCTGGTATGGGAGAAGATGCCTTTGGGTTGGATCTCATCAGCCAGATTTTCAGCTGCAAAAAAGCAGCTTAAACATCACTGACCACTGCTGAAATTCAAGATGCAGTTTTCCTAAGGTGTAAGCAAATGGTATCAGTTTTTTGTTAGAAAATAATTACTGTCTCTCTGACTTGAGAGATCTATCTCCTGTAGGATAAAAGCATAGCTCTAAAGAGCAGGAGTGTTTCTAATACATGATCTTCTGCTTTCTTGCCTTCCTTGTCCAGGGTCCCACGCAGCTGATTTTACTTTGGGTTTAACCAGATGCTCATCCCTTTCCTTAGTCTTGTAGTTATGCTCTGAGCATCTCTGGGGAATAAGAGGCTCCAATTTGTTCCCCAAAATGTTCCACCTGGTCCTGCACATCTACAGGTGAGCCTGCTTTGGGGTGATGCCTGAACTCCTCCCACCAAGACCATCCACGTCCATCCAGGTCCAGCCCTGCCAGACGTGCAGCTTTGTCCATCAGTGACTCCGACGTGAACATTAAGAGAGATTCAATGCTGAGAAATGCAAGATGGGTGCCATTAAAAAGTAATAAGTAAAAGGCCATCAGAAAGCGTGTCCATGTCTCTGAGAGCCCCGCTGAGCTCCAGATCCCCAAGAGATGTGGTGGCCTCCAGCCCCCTTGGCCAGGAGCTGCTGCTGGTGGCCAGCAGCCGCGAGATGAAGCTCCGAGCCTGACGATGAGCTGGGTGTGCACAATCCCTCCCGCTCTCTGCACTCCTATTCCCCTTCTTCCCTCCTGCACAAATGTGGAGCTGTGGGTGTGTAAACCATTTTCTTATTGAATGAGTGCTTATTTCAAATGTCAGTTTGAGGTTTTTCTTTCCCATCTGCATCTCTGACTTTTCTGCTTTGCTCTCTTGTCCACCACAGGCCCTGCTGGGTGAGGACTCAACCCACCAGGGTGACCAGAGAGTGGGGCCCAGTTGTGAACACAGAACATCAGGCCAGCTTCACTCTATTTTCCTGCTAAAAGCTGTGGGAGGCAGGGATTATTGGTGTACTCAGAAGGTTGGTAATAACAGTCAATGGAGATTGACCCAGGCAGAGCCATGGCCAAGAATTTCCAGGAGTTTGCCGAAGATGTTGGGGTAATTCTGCCATTCGGCCGTTCCTGTAATTGTGGCAGGAGGTCAATGTCCTTCCTGCAGCCGTGGCACAGACAGGTCCAGTATATTTAGAGGCCTGGAGACCAAAGGAGTCATCAGAATGACCTTGCCCACCTTTGCAAGGGACTGTTTGTTCAGGAAAGTTTTTCATTATTTTTCTGCTCAGGTAGAGGGCGGCAGTGCTGATGTCACGGCGATGGCAGCTAAAGAGAGGCAGAAGTTGTCCTTCTTAGTGCAGAAGAAGATTGCAGTTGCAGTGTTTCCCCGGGCTGTACTCCAGGTACTCTCAGTCCCTGTGTTGCCTGCAAGGCTCAGTCCTGGCAGCCCCAAGCAGATTTGCTCTGAGGGAAAAGTAAGTAAGAGAAAAAGGGAAAAGAAGAGGAAAATTAAGAGAAAATAAAAAGAAAAAAAAAAAAAAAAAAAAAAGAAAATAAAAAGAAAAAGGAGAAAAAAACCACCAAAGCAATGCCCAAGCAGTTCTGCTTGTTTTTCCCTTCATTAACCAAAGCACATCAATTTTCCTCCATACTGTAGCATCTTTTCCAAATCCTGCGGGTCTTCAAAACTTTCAGGCTTTCAAATCATCTGTACATTGTTCAGTCATGCGTGTGGGTGCCCTGGGTAAGTTTAGGATGTGTTTTTCTCCGACTGCAGTTAGAATTGTACACTAAACTCCTGGCTGTTTCTGGGTACTTTAACAAGTTGATGAGCTTGCAGCCAGGTGCCCGGGGCTGGGATCCAACGTGGGCGGTTGATGCCAGTGCTGTGTTCCTTTACCACAGGAGCAGGGCCATCCCTGGCTTGCACAGTTCTAAGGACAGTGAGGACTCTAGCTCCCCACCATATCCAGTGGCTGAGCACAGCTGCAGAGAGACAGGATAAAACCCTCTTTGTGACCTCTGGGGGTGTGGGAAAAGTGAAGGAAATTTTCCTCTGGGTTGAAGAAGAAAGTAACAAAGTCGCTTTGGTCATAATCTTTTTCAGTGCCACCAGGACAGAGCTGTTCCTATTGTGGTGGGCATCTTCATGGAGACTCCCAGGCTTCCTTCCGTTGTTATTTCTGTCTATTTTAGATGGATTCTGCATCTGCATTTTTTTCAAGAGGAAAAAAAAAAAAAAAACAACTTGATGATTTTTGTTTCATGAAAGCAGTGCTAGAGGGACCAACAAGCACTGCAAATA
Organism: Anomalospiza imberbis; assembly: GCF_031753505.1. Lineage (NCBI taxonomy): Eukaryota > Metazoa > Chordata > Aves > Passeriformes > Viduidae > Anomalospiza > Anomalospiza imberbis. The sequence continues at coordinate 441,919 of NW_027100377.1, read as the reverse complement.
TTCCTTTCATGTAATAATCCTTGGAAATAGTATGGATAGAACAAACTCCCCTTTCCAAATAGCCTGTCAGGCTGGTGTGAATGCTCAGAGAAGCAAAACATGCTTTTGCTGATGTAGTTCCACCAGCTAGGTCAGTCAATGAAATCAGCTGCCAAGGCAAGATCTGCTGAATGCTGGACAAGCTGTGGCTGCATCAGGGTTTGGGTTTTTGTTTGGTAAAGAAAGTAATCTCTGGGTCTCTGCCAGGGCAGAAACTGCCCTGCAGAATGGAGCTTAAACAATGGGATCTGGGAGAGCAGTTACAGATGGGAAAGAAGCAGCTGGAGCCTTGTGTTTCCTTTTCCCCAGCCTCAACTCCTGATAGCCACAAGAGGGAGACCAAAGCTGCAGCAGCCCAACCGATTCTCGCCTTGCCTGCCCGACTTCCTGAGCTGCTGCCTGCAGACAGACGAGGCGCGGCGCTGGTCTGCCAAGGAGCTCCTGCAGGTAAAATGCTAAGGGGCTGCGGGTGAAACAGTGTCCGAGGGATGGGCTCCTCCTCCTCTGAAGTCCAAGGCATCAGATGAGCCCTCTTCCTCCCGACCTCCACTCCTAGCGCTGTTCAAATGAAAATGGTGAGGAATCCTAGTCTGGACTGGGCTGGGCGGGCAGGGCCCTGGGAAGGTCATCTGGTCCAAGTATCCTGCAATGAGCAGGGAGAGGTCAGGTTGCTCAGAGCCCCTTTCCACCTGACCTGGAATGTTTGCCCCATCCCTACCCAGGGATGGGGCACCTACCACCTCTTGGGACAACCTGTGCCAGTGTGGCACCATGCTCCATGTAAACAAGTTCTTCCTTAGACCTAATCTGACTCAATCCCCATTATATATTATAAATATTATCCCACGTCCTATTGCAACGGAGTCTGTTAAAAAGGTATCTCTTACTTCCTGAGAATCCCCTTTGAAGTACTGGAACTCAGCAATGAAGTCTCCCTGGGGCCTCTTCTCCTCCAGGCTGAATAACTCCAGGTCTCTCAGCCTGTCCTCAGAGGAGAGGCGCTCTGTCCTCTGTTTCTGTCGCCCTGTTTTGTAATTTGGTGGGGTGTTCTGTTTTTTCTAATGGCAAAAGAATTGAAGTAGAGCAATGCAGGGTACAGAGCGATGAAATGGTGGTGGAGGAACCCAAGGATGTCAGTCCTGGCAGAGCAGTCTGGAGAGATTTGGCTGTGGGCAGGAGGGGCTGTGAGGGGCTCACAGTGAGCCTCTGGTTTGTGCCCCCCACCCCACCCTTAGAGCTTTCTGGCACACAAACAGGGACAGCTGAGAGAGACTTGTCCCAGCCCCATCTGCTGCCTGGCACGCTCAGGCAGAGGGGAACTGGCCCAGGCTTACTGCCAGGTTGTGTGGCAGAGGGAACTGCAGGAGCCAGCGCCACTGGGCTGGCACCTGCTGGGAAGGAAGGTGTCATCCAGCACAGGAGGGGCAGGCCATGGAAAGGTAGACACTGCTCTGTCTCCCTGTGGAAATTAGCATGGTGCCTGTCTTTCAAAGACAGGGACCTATGTGAGTCATTGGAGTTTCCTGAAAGGAAGAAACCCCAGGGACAGAAAGCACCACTTCTGGAGCGCTGGCAGGGCAAAAATCCCAGCAAGATGGAGAAACCAGAATAAACGGATGAGTGGGATTCTGGGCCAGGTTTGCCTGTGATGGCAAGGTCCTGCACATAAAGATGGGGAGCAGATGGTCCCCTCACTCCTCTTTCTGGGCCTTTCTAAGTACCAGAGGAATCCTGACTGAGCCTGTGAAGCACTGAGCTTGGACAGTCATGGTTCACTCTATTTGTTGTTGTTGTTGTTTTGTTTTTTTTTGTTTTTTTTGTTTTTTTTTTTTTTTTTTTCCCCTGTGGACAGCATCCATTCGTAACATCAGCCAAGCCAGTGTCCACCCTGGTACCACTCATCATCTCAGTGAAGAGGAAGAAGAAAACAAGAATGTAACAATCAAGATGTTATCTCCATAACCAAGTTTGAGTAGGATTGTAGAGTAGGACTCTAGAATAGGATTGTTGAGTAGTTTTGTAGTATAGGTTTATAGAGTAGGATTGTAATTAAATAAAGTTTCTGAAGCATCAACTCATTTGGATGATTCTCCTCCTTCTGGCCCCTTCAGAAAAGTCAACATTTCCTTCTGAATTAGCAGCTGTTTTTTATTGCTGCTAAGACATGCTTATGGCTTCTTTGGTATGGTTTGTAAGTGGAGAATAAAATGAACAGGGCTAATGCCTTTATTAATGTTCAGGTCTTATTGAAAAGATCAGCTGGGCAGGGGGCCCGACATGGAGCTCGCTGCCACTGTTGTACCTTTCCCAGGTAGCCAAAAGGGAAGGAGGTGTGCAGAGTCTTTCACTGAAGTCCAGAGCAGCTGTTATCCCCTCTTCTTTCCTTGTGGCAGCATTAGGAAGTTCTGTCTCTCCATCTCCGCTTTCCACAGCCTACTCTAGTCTAGTCTTTTGTAGGTGATGGTGATGGGCAAAAGTCGATCAGGGGCTGTGTTTCCCCTCTTCCTCAGCTAGGGCATTTGTCTAGCCCCCTCTACTGTGATTAGTTCTTTATTTAGGGATGTTTTTATCCCCTAAAAACACTCCCATGATCCCAAGGGGTTTTTTATTTGCATTTTAGTCCCAGAATGGCAGCAGGGGGATGGGGGGGGGGGGGAGGGGGGGGAGGGGCAGTTATCTCCAGGTAGTTTAGAGAAAACAAACAGAGCAATTAGCTAATTAAAATTTCAATATTGGTACTCAGCTAGAGCCAGCAGCCGTTCCACTCTTGCCATGGGAACTAGGAAGGCCCTGCCCGCGTTCCCAGGAACACCTGGGAACTTTGTTCATTACAGAGAAGGTTCTTCTTCATCCTCTCCAGACCACACTGCCTTTGAAATACAGCCCACTGATCCCTTTTGGCACATCTGTGGCGCTTCCAGTTGAGGCGAAAAGGGCAATGGCATTTGCAGGAAAAACCAGAGGGAGAGTGGGAAACCAAAACATCCTATTTTGCTGCAGGCCTTCAGCTGTGACTCGAGAGCATTGGTTTCCTGCCTCTTGGATTTGTATCCCAAAGTGCAATGTCTTTGGCTGGAGGAGAGCCTTGCTCAGCTGATGTTATGTGTATTTTGGGTAATTCGTATTTGTTAGAAACAGATGTATGAAATATGTTATTTTGGTAAGAAATATTCCTGTAAGTTTTTTTAATCACTCAAGCCAGGGATGAGAAGGTTGCTTCACAGTATTTCAAAACCACAGCTGGCAGCAGGGAGAAAAGGACCTAATTGGCAAATGAATGGAGGTGGCCGGCTGGGAGATGGGTGCTTCTCCAAGGTAATCTGAGGAACACCCAAGCAATGAATACTTGATAAATATCTCAGATTGAGATAGCCAGAGCTATCAAGGAGACGCATCTCAATGTCGAGTTCCAGTAACCCTCTGACTGGCATACATCGCTTCCCAGACACAGTTTTGTTCAACTCAGCCCAGAGAAAAGAGACTCTATGAATATGTGAGACTTTGAATAGAAAGAAAAGCTCGATCACTGAAATCCCTGCCTCGAGCAAAATAAAATGTATAAAAACTGCTTGAGCAGGACAGTTGGTGCGAAACATAGGAGACCCTGTGCTATAGTGGTCAGACCTGTGTCTCACCCAGCACTGATCCTGGGCTCGGCACTTACCTTTTTATTGTGGCTGGCTCAGACTGAATTTGATCGCTAAATAAAACTATATTTTATTATTTAATTTGGCTGGACTAATTCTTATCTATAACACTTGAGAAAGCAGAAAGATCAGAGAGGGTGCTCTGAAAGGTCTCCTCCGGTGCAGAGCTGTCAGCAACTGTGAGGTGAGAGCGGGCCCTGTTGGGGAAGATGAAATAGGAAAACCTTATCAATATGATTGCCTGGCAAAAGATTTGGAAAATACAGACATTGAGATGAGAACTAGATTCAAAATAACAAACCTTGACTACTGAATAACTAAAAAACAATAGTATAGCCAGGTTGAAAGCAATCCCCCCTTCTGATTAAACAATGCCCTTTACCTGCAGATAGGTCCAAAGGTCAAATGGAACGCTCTGTCTCACCCCCAATGTATGGTTCATCCCACACCTGTGACCCTCCCCTGAAGTATCAGGTATCTGGGACCCCATTGGCCCAAGTCCTGTTCCAGCCCACCTTGAAGCCCCCTGACAAGGTGTGCCCGAGGGACCGGACGCTCTCTTGGATCTTCCCCTGGGACCCTCACCTGGAACCCTCTCTCCCTTTCTCTCCCTCTTCCTCTCTCCCTGGGCCTGCCACAAGTTGCGCCTGGCAACTCCAAGCAGGGCCTTTCACCCCTTTTAATAAACCACATTTTCTAAGACCTGACTTCAGAGATCTCTCATCCATCCAAACCGTCCTGGAGTCCCGCGCTCTCTACAGGGCCCAGCCTTACCCGGGGTGGAGCCGCAGCAGAGCCCCGGCAGAGCCCGGAGCAGCCTGAGCCTCGGCACAGGCAGGCTGCCAGGGGACCCTTGTAGCTGCAGGAGGCGGCAGCCCGGCCCTGCGTGCATCTTCCTGGCACCGGGTGCATCCTCCACTCTCAGAGCCCAAGCAGCAGTTGGCTGCTCCCGAGGGGAAGCAGAGCCCTGCTGAGCACAGCCCAGATCGGAGGCATTGGCCGTCTGGAGTCTGCCCCGGGGCAGAGAAAGGCGAAGGGCAGCCGAGGGCCGGTGGCCTGGCTGAGCATTGCTACTCATAGCTCTGGGAGGAAGTGCCTGCGGTCCTGCAGTTCTGCACTGAGCCAGAGCAAAGGTGTGCAATGCAGAGTGTTTGGCAGAAATATTCAGGGCCAGCAGGCCAGCCGGCTTTGTGCTCTCTGGCGCACAGCAAGCGCTGTGCAACGCAGCTCTGAGCTGCTGGGAGAGAGGAATCGGGGATGTGCCTGAAGTGAGTCAAGGGGTTAGCTGTAAATGTAATTAGGATAATTGAAAACTGCAGATGAGCTGAGGGGCCAGCTGGGACTATAACTGGGATAGTAGAAGATTGCATATTTTAGTTAAGATTTTAAAATTAGTTAAGAAGCTAAGTTAGTAATACAGCATGCAAAAATCACGTGCCTTAGTTAAAGAGTACCAAATATATTAGGAAAGTAAAGTTAGGAGTGACAGGGATAGATGAAGCAATTGTGAAGGAGCAGAGACCATAGAAATACCTTGCCTTAAGAATAATCAAACAGTTAGAAGAGGCTTGGACCGTGACCAGCAGGTCAAAAAGTCCTGCCAACTGGCCATGGGTGAAGAGTTCACCATGAGGAAGACAGCTTCCTTCCTCCCATACAACTACTCCCTCATTTCAAAATCCCACTGACTCAATTAAGGGAGTACAATTGCACAGCAGTAATAGATATTCAGCTGATTATAATATGAAGGGGGCAGGTAATAATTATGTATTATGCATTCTTAGAAACCGTGTGAATATGTAAAACCTTTTTTTTTCAAAACCTCTGCATACAGAGAGCAGGAGTCTGCAACTCTTGCACATGTCTTTGGAAACTATTTCACATGTGTCCAGCACTGCAATAAATACCCTTCTTTTCCACTGTAATTAGTTGAAGAGTCGTCTGTCCGTGCTTCAAGAGTTGTGCTAGAGTAGTGAAGAGATTTGCAAGGGAGCAGAAGAGTTTCAATAGGCAATTTTTGGAAGAGATGGAAGCCTCTTCTGACTGAAGGGGAAGCCATTTGGAATGGAGTACTGATCCCAAAGTCCACACAATACTGCACCAAAGGATTAGACCCTGCTCTCTTCAGTACCTTCTAACTGATCCTGCCTAAGTTCTGGTTCTACTGCATATCAGCCAGGGCTCACACCTGTGTTCCGGGGCTGTTCTTCCTCTCAGAACTAATGGCTCAGCTCTCTCTCACTGACATATTGCTTACCCGAGGCCAGTCTCTTCCATATCCCTTATAAAAGGAATTTATCTTTGATCTCCAAATTTTGCATGCATGCCTGCATGAAAAAAAAACCCTACAATACAAACCTTCAGGAGAATCATGGCATAAAGGCACATTCCAAGCACACAGTGCCAGCTCACATCCAATGTTTCCTTCTCAAGGATCTCCCAGACCTTCCCCACAGGGCTGCTCTCAATCCATTCATCACCCCTGCTGTTCTGCTAAGTTCTGGAATATGCCTTTCTAAAGAGGAGGCATTTCACACACTGGGAAAAAAAGTCGTAAGTCTAAGGAAAGGAGGCTGAGCCAAGTGGTGGCATTGAAATACAGGTGGGGTAGACATTCCTCTTCGATGAGAGGAATGCTTTGCAGGTTTGGGGTGTGTAATGTAACATTTGGGGAAGGAGAAAAAGGCACAGAAATTCAGGCTTTCAGCAGCTGAGAGGTGGCAGTATTAGAACACGCAGCAGTTGGTGAAAGCCATCTCTCTCCTTCAGGTTCCTGCTGTGTGGGAAGGTGCTGGGAGTTGTGATGGCTCCACTAACCCTTTGCTGGGAGGATGATCTGTACCAGGGGAGAGCAGAAAGCTGCCATGGTGAGCAGAACATGCTCAGAGCATTACAGTTCAGAGAATGATACTGCCACTGAAGTGCAAAAAGCTTGAAAGCATCTAATTCTGTGCAGCACTGCTGTACAAATTTTCTCTTCTAGAACGTGCCCCTTTTCGTATTCTGCAGATGAATTATCTGTTTTTTTACAGAATACATGGGGTTTTTTCTTAAAGTTTTTGGGAGAACTCTCAAGTCTATTTTTATTTGCATTTCACATCCAGCATTTATACAGATTTTTTAAATTGTTCTTTTGTAAATATTTGGGGAACAAATACCCAACCATTTTTTATTCCTTTGGGATATTGTGATTAATATTATTAGAAAGAAAACCTTGCTGAACAAGTGTGAAAACACAGAGAGAGGGGAAATAGCATAAAAGTCTTTTAAAACAGGGCGTATAACGAGGACTGAAGAACTGCAGAGCTGAGTAATTCCTCCAAGGGTGACTTCTCCAAGAACTGCCAAGACACTTTCTTAAATCAAGGGAAATGTGACCTGCAGCCATACAAAGTACAGCCAAAGGAAATGAAAACCCTTTGGAAAAGAGGGAATTTTGCCAGTGACATCAATCTGTCCGGATAACTGAGGGATGCCCATCGTCCTTGCACTGCATTCCTCAGTATTTGCAGTGTGTTTTCTCCCAGTTTCTGTGAATAAGCAGCTGCAGTTGCTTTACCATTAACTTAAGCTCCTAGGAGAATTACCAAGCAGCATAATTGTTTTATGTAGCTGAGCATGATTTGAGTTTCACAAATCTTCTACAAAGCAGAAAGGAACACACAGTTACTTGTGCTGATGTTAATGAAGTGTTTCATGAAAGCAGGTGAATGAGAGCATTGCATTGTCAAACTTCCACAGTCAAGAAAACATGATTGCACTTAGAATAAAACATAGGAAACTAGGAAAACATCGGAACAGGATAAAAAGAAATTACTAGACAGGAAGGGATGTCGGGGAAAAAAAGATATTTCTGATGCATGTGCATGCATTTGTAAGGTAAAACAGAAAAAGAAGGGCAGAGATAATGAGGGATGAAGATTTTAAAATTACACTGGGCAGAAGAGACACACAGACAACCACTGTAAACACAGCTGAGAGATTCAGCTTGGAGTTGTATTAGAGTGGGATACATTCACTGAAGTTCTCTGACGCACACGAGTGCAAAGACTGAGGAAGAAAGGAGAAAAGTTTAATTTCTGAAAGTCATTTAGACTCCTGGAAGCATTGTCTAGAGATCGAAAAGGCTAAAGCCTCAGAGAACCTGAACCTAAAACATTCCCAAATGGATTGATAAGGTATGATGTGCACATCTCTGCTGTTTTCAGAGTCAATGAAACTGACAATGAGTGTCTGGAAATTAGGAATGGGTGTGGCAAGCACATTTCTCTCTCTCTCAGGATTTTTATAAAGGTGCACAGAGAGAAGTAAAAGAGAAAACAATTTCTATTTCTGCTCCTTGTTTTGCTCTTGTGGAATGTGTTTGGAGATTGTTGTCCTAGAGCGAATGCCTGGTTGGATCACGGTGGATTGTTTGGGCCTGATGGCAAATTGGATCCACCTGTGTCTGGACTCTGGAGAACAGGGTCACGAGTTGTGAGTTGGTTAGATATGATAGAGAGAGTAGCATGTAGCTTTTTGTATCCTCTTTTATATAGTATATTAAAGTATCATAGCATAATTATAATAAAGAAATCATTCAGCCTTCTGAAATAAGTCAGACATCATCATTCTTCCCATTGGGTTCACCGACATCTACAACAGAAAGGGAACCCAGATTTTATCTCCACTACTCTAAGAACACCTTAACAAGGCACTTTAGGAGCTGAGCACTAACTTTCTCACCCTGCTATATTCACTTTACATCTGAATACAGGCTGGTAGAAGAAGAAAACTGGCTCTAATTTCAGCCCAAGTTACCTGTTGTACTTTCAGGTTAGGAGTACATGTAAAATTCAGCTAATCACTCTCTCTATCCATGAACATTCCACTACTGAACTGACAGATAGAAACATCATTTTTCTCTTTGTAACTGCCTAAGTGGTGCCCGAATTAACAGAAGACTTGTATAAATCACACAGAAAATCACCAAAATTGCTGAAATTGGCTTTCAGTTTCATTAAAAAGGCTTCTGAGAAAAGGCTTGACAGGATCACTAAACAAACTGAACTTGGAAGAGAAACATGCATTTTAGCACTGATCAAGAGAAAATAAGAATAAATCCTGTCAAAATTCCAAGTAGAAGATAAGGAGAAAGACAGGAAGCACAGGGAGAAAAAGGCCCTGTCAGATGACCTGTGGAAGGTAACTTTGTGCACCAGCACTGTTGAGGACATTCCCTGCCATTGGTGCAAGCAGCTGGAGACATAAATACTGATGGATCTGGGGGCCACAATCTTGGTAGTGCAGAGGTGGTTCAATAGCGTGACATGATGGAGTTCCCTCCGAGCAACTGGGCTGCCTGAAAGAAGTGAACAGCTCACCACAGCCTGGCCCGCTCGGCTGCTTTTTCCTCCTAACCCTCCTGGGGAGGCTCTGAGATCTTCCCTTCCCTGATGGAAGTGCAGCTGCTGCCAAGGGAAACGTCCCCATCCTGACTCAGTGTTCCCTTTGCTTCCCAGCTGTGCCATCTGCCGTCCCTGTCCAGGACAGCTGCTCTGCACGGGAGGAAGAGCCCGAGGGAGAGCCTGGGGACATCGGCGGCTGCAATCCCTCCTGATCTGGTTCTGTTTATGGATGTGTAGAGTTAGACTTTGATAGTTACAAGTATAGGGATATTTACATGCGTAGACTGATACTTGTATAGGTGTCTATGTATGTAAATTGTTCTATTGATGCATGTATATTGATCAGTTTGCATCTCTAGTTATGTTTGCATACTTGCACAGTTGTGTAGCTGTGTGGTCCTATTGCTGGGGTTGTATGGATTGTGTTAGTGCTACATTGATATTTGTATATTTATAGGTAGGTTTGTTATGTCTGTATTATATTGTCATGTTATATGTCATGAAATATGTAATACATATTTACAGCTCTATATTGTTATGGGTATATATGTATTTACTTCTATTTAATTATGTATGGAGTTGTATAGTTCTAAAATTCTATTTATTTAGTTATGGATCTGAGAGAGATATTGGTGTTTTGGTATTTGTATATGGGCGGTACGGTTGCAGTAATATAGAAAAAAATTAATTGTTAAACTTTAATTCATATTTGTGTATAGTGAGTTGTTGCAGAGGGTTAGAATAAATTATTTTTTTAAACTGAAGTTGATATCTGTATATATTTACATAACACACTTGCCACAATAAATTAGATTTTAATCTGAAATTGATATTTGTATGTTTCTATATTGGCAGCACAAGTGTAGCAATTTAAAATAAATTTCATTTTTAAACTTAAGTTGATGATTGTGTATTTGTTTATTAGCAGCGCAAGTGTAACAATCTGCAGTAAATTAAATGTTTCAACTGAAAGAAGTATAGATTTGTGCTGCCCAAAGCGACGAGCAGATGTAAATGCTGGAGGATTTTGGCCATGAAAATCTCCAGCCATGCCCAGCCCATGCCCCACTTGCACTCAGGCTGGGCAAGGGAAGCACAGATTTGGGATGGCAGCAGAGCCACACGTTGGCTCAGAACTCGCTGCAAAGGTCTGCTGAGAAGACTCCGGGACTCCACTGTGAGTAGAACTCCAAGCAGGAGCCACCAGGGATGACAAACCCACCCCCATCCCAGGGACAGCTCTTTAGGCAGTGCTCCAAGCGTCCCTCTGAAGCTCGTCCTGGAGACCAGAAGCCAGCAGGGATCCTGAGCCAGCTCCGCTGCCTTTGGCAGCACTTTGGCAAATGATCTGCAGCAAGGGGGAGGCAACAGTGTCTGACTGCTGCAGGCTGGGGATGAAGGAAGGGCCATGGACACAAGTGCTGAGATGCTCCAAAATCCAGAAGGAGTCTGGAGAACTGGGAAGCAAGAAGTTCCGACAAGCACTAAAATGATGGAAGCCCTTTGTGTGAAGTTCCCTGAGGGAACTCCCAGGGTAGTTGCTGCTAGGATCAGCAGAAGCAGAAAGGAAAAATGTACAAACAGTAGGAGATGATATATAAGACTCATAAGAAATGGCTTCAAAAATTATAATATATATTCCTTATATCTTTTATATTTTGTTATGTTATGTCGTGTTACGTTACATTAATCTAAATATGTAATATATACGATGCATGAAATTTAATGCACATGTATTTTTGGAAAAAATTGTTTTTTAATAGATTTTTTTTTCATTTAAGATATATATTTGAAATATTCTTCCAGCCTGGGAGAGTGAAGATGCAGTCCAAAGCCTTCTGCCCACTCAGCAGTCAGCCCTGGGTGTGTGCATGCACACCCACCCACATCTGGCCTTGGTTTCTCCTTGAGTCCTGGGCAGGCTCGGAGAGAAAACCAAGAGGAGAATGAAATCAGATGTCCCCAGAGCAGAAGCTCGTCCAGCACTTTCAAAGCTGGGCTGCTCTCACAGCGCAGTCGGAAGCCTCGTGGCTGGCAAAGGTGGAGGCACCACAGGATTTCCCAGTTCCCGGCTGTGGCTCTCTAGGGCTTGGCTGGGACAGCTTCCCCCAGCTGATGTGCGGCTCTGGGAAAGGATCGGGGTATCTGGTGATGTAACTTTCTTAATCACTAGAGGCAACCTTTCGTAATAATGCTGAGGTGCATTGCTTAGCTTTTCCTTTTCTGACATTTATTTTCACTTTTGCATTACAGCAAATGGCACTATTCCTTCAGCCGGTGTCTGCGTCTGTGTCTCTGACCCTCCCCACTATCAAAACAAACACACAGCCAGTTTGGCACAAGACCTGCCTCTCTGCCAGCCCATCTCTTGGAAAACACCCCTGATGGCCATCTCTGCAAATTAAATTCCCACTTTGCAGCTTCCTTTTCTGCAGGCAGGTGAGAAAGGAGCCACTCCCAGATGTGGACACCTCCAGAAACCAGCTGCTTTCAGCAGTCACAACCCTGAAATACCAACCTCCTGCCTTAACCTGCCACTGGGAGCTCCCACCAAGAGGCCTTTTGTCCAAGGATAGCCACAGAAAAGCTCGAGGAGGGAGCAGTTTGGAACACAACTCCTTCAGAGATTAAACCTCCCTTTATCAAATGAGCACACACCAACCTGTCCCAAAGGGAAAGCAGGCAGGAAAGTAAAGCTCCTCTCCCACAACAGCAAACTCTGTGCTTCCTTCTGTTCCAGCTGGAGAGTGGAGGCCAGGGGTTGCTCCTTAGTTTGGGAAAGAACCCTGGGAATTGGCCAGATATGGGAGGACAGCAGAGGGAAGGTGCCCAAAAAGCAGGAAAAGGTTCTCTAGAAGCAAAAGATTATGGCAATATTTTTGCAGGGGAGCGCCCTGTCCCTCTGGAGCAGTGGGGAAAAGACCTGGCAGTTGGATTTCTGGCAGTTTCCCCCCTGCCAGGGAAGGGCAGCGGGACATTTTTCCCAGACAGCTGAGTAATAGGGGAGAGCTCAGTAGACAAGGAACTGCTAGTTGAAAAGCCCCAGAACGTGTTGAGTTTTTTTTCTTTCTTCTCACCCTGCTTGGGAGGATGGGAGCTTTTGTCTTCCCTGACAGAAGTACAATTGATTCCAATGGAAATACACCTGAAGACCAATAGTGACCCATCCTTCCCTTCGCTTCCTTTCTTCTTCCCTCTCTGCTGCACAGCTCCCTTGAGACAGAACCTCGCTGATGCCTTGTCACAGTTGAGTAAGAAAGTGGCACAGACCCACAAGAAGGCTGGTTTGCACAACAGCAGTTTTAATACAAAAAGCTCTTTCTTTTATAGACTGTTCTAATACATTTCACCTGATTGGCAAATCAACAAAAAACACCCTTCTTATAAACAATCCTTGAGCAGAACAGGAAAACAGAAAGTCGGAAAACACCACCTGCAGGTTGTTTATAATAACAAGTTATCATCGCTTCTCTACAACTCTCTAAAGTCTCACAAGTTTGCTGTGAGAAAACTTACCAGGTTTTTTTGTTCTGTGACCATGCTGCCACATCCACAGGTCCCCTTTTTTGTTTAAAGAAGGAGGCCGTGTTTGTAATCCTCTGCGGGGCCCCTTGCAGGAAGCAGAACAAACACAGCTCCAGAGGTTCCTCAATTGGATGCCGATTTAAAATGGTCAGAGAGATCGGATCTTGTGATCCCTCTTACAAGAAATGCACTATCAATCCTAAAATCATTTACTTATTCTAATACAATCTCAATACTAAGTCTAATAATACAATAACAACTTACCATTAATTTGTTCAAAGAAGCGACAGTCTTAGCCTGTCAACTGTCCTTTTTCAGAAGCAAAGGATGGAATGTTCATTTGCCACTCATGGAGAGGCCATCTGATTGATGGTCATCATCATGATCATCATTTGAATGTTGCCTGTTGGTCAAATTCCAGTTTTGGTGTTGCAAGTCAGGGTGGACACACCTTACAGGTACCCATCGTACTCCAATATCTGTGGAAACGGATGCATACCCACGGCCCCAAGTGATAAGGTCGCACGGGCCCTCCCACTTATGAGCCACTAGGTCCTGTATCCAGACTTTCGCTTGAGGCAGGTGCATCTCATCTGAAGAATGCAATGAGAGAGAATGATTTAAAATTACAAGATTCTCTGAATCTCTCAATTCTATGGCACTGTGAGGTTGGGTTTATTTTTGTGGGTTTTTTGCGGGTTTTTTTTGGTTTTTGGTTTGCACATTTACGGCACTGTGAAGGCAAACTTTGGCTCATCATCAGGATGCAAAGGAATTGTGAAAAAACAATCCTTCAAGTCAATGATCAAAATCTCCCATCTCACAGGGATCATGGTGGGTAAGGGCATACCAGGCTGCAACGCCCCCATGCTTTCCATCACCACATCAATATTCCGGAAGTTCTGTGAGAGTCTCCCTTTCCCAGACTTCATCACAGAGACAGGAGTATTCCAGGGACTAGCAGAAGGCTCAATGTGTCCCTGTTGACAAAGGGTGACCAATTTCTTCTGTCAGGGGCCACTGATGAACCCAAATGGGTTTGTCCACCAGCCACCATAAAGACAGTGGAGGATATCTTTGGCCCTTCAATGCAGTGGCCTCAATTAAAAGTCTGTCCCAACTTGCACTCCTCGGGCAGCCAAAACATCCCGCCCCCAGAGACTGACCAGAGATGGGATGACATAGGGCCGAACTGCAGCCGTTTGCCCATTCGCGTCACTGATCAGCATGAACTGTTGGCTCACCAAGGTCTGTGCTGCACCCCACCTCTACGATGGCTGACCCCATGGGAGCCAAAGGCCATGGAGGAGGCCATGCAGAGAGGGAGATGATTGTCACATCCACCCCTGTGTCAATCAAACCTTGAAGCTTGATCATTGGTGGGCAGGCACCCGGTAGGGTCAGGGTACACACCATCTGGGGTTGCTGAGCAGAAATGTCCACAGACCAGAGGGCTTGTGGCAGTTCTGCATATTCGAGGCCATCACTCCCACGAGTCTGCTGCTCAGTCCTGGGGATACACGATTGAAAAGGCACAAGTTGAGCAATCTGAGTCCCTGCCGGAATAGTGAAGGGGGGAGGGTGTGAAAACTGTGGCACAAATCTGACCTGAAAAGTCAGAGTCAATGATTTCTGGGTGAATAAAGATTCCTTGGTGGGTGACACTAGATTTTCCCACAAGCAGCGTACCCAGTCCTTGTCCCAGAGGTCCGAACCAAAGGAACCTTATGTTCATGATAGGATTCTAAGATGACTGCACTGGCAGTACATACATCCACACCAGCGGAGCTGTGGGTGATGCCTCCGAGCTGACAGGACAGATCTGAGCCGGCACCATGCTCTGAGGAATCACTTGTGTCAGAGCACAACTCCCCTGTGCGCTCATCGTCCCGTTTCCCAGGCGTACCAAAGGCTGGCCATTGGCATGAAATTTAGCCTTGCATTGGTTTGAATAATGACCTGCCCTTAGGCACCTAGAGCACAAGAAAGTGGCACCTGGCCCTGTCAGTTTGCGTGTCCCTTGCTTTCTCGTGCCCTTCTTTTTGCTCTTCTTCTGGTGTCTGTCCCTTAAGGGTACCTGGCCTGGCTGTGAAACAACCGCCAGAGCAGACACCCTGTGGTCTACAGAACCTGTCTTGGCACATGCATTGACCATGTCTGCTATCGTCAGGTTGCCTGGAAGAGCATCTATGATCTTCCGGCACTCACTGTTTGAGTTGACCTGAGCCAACTGCTTGCATAAAATCCGCTTTAAGGCATCATCCTCGACCTGTTTCTCCAGGGTAGCTGCAAGCTTCTCAGCAAATGACAAGAAAGGCTCACCTGCTCCTTGAATTATCATTGTTACCTGTGGTCTGGGGGAGGCTGTCTCAATAGTTTTCAACAAGGCATTAAATCCTACCCTTTGACACTGCTCAAAAATGGCAGAGTCCCAGGTAGCCTGAAAATCAGGATTGGAAAAAGCCTGCTCTCCGAGGAGAGCGTCCACCCCCATGCAATACCTAGGGTCTTCCTGAGGCAGAAGCCTGTTTTCGCTGCAACCTTTCCAGCAGCTGCCTCTGGCTATCCAAAAAACCTCATACTGCACAGTCTGGAACAGTGCCTGAGCAATATGTTTAATATCAAATGGAGCAAGCAGGTCCAAGTTTATCACTCTGAGAGCTTGCATAACTTGCATGGAGCCAAGGCCATATTTTGCAACCTTCTCTTGCAAATCCTGGATCACTCGCCAGGCAATGACATCATGGCTATTGGCATATCCTGAATTTGGGACAGGTTTATACACAGGAAGAGCTTGCACCTCGCCTTGTGGCAGAACATGGCCCTCCTGAACCACCTGTGTTCCCCCCACTGATGCTGGATAAGCTATCTGACCGACACCCATGGCCCCTTCCCTGTATCAAGTGCAGTGTCAGCTGTACACCATGGCCATCCCGCTCTGTCCAACAGGTCCCCATCCCCAGCTTCTGAAGCCCACATCCTAACTGTGTCCCAAAAGCTGCGAAGGTTCTTGGGGCACATGGTCACCTGACAGGGAGGCAAAGTCCAGAGATTTTGCACAGACAACGATTCTGCCCGTCAGTGCCAATGTTCTGCCATCAGGGCATGCCCCCGCCAGGGGGCTGGCCGCTGGCATTTACCGCTGTCGCTGTCCCCATCCAGGGATAGGGAGGACAGCCTGCAGGCAGCAGGAGGTGGTGGGTTGGCCGAAGGCTCTGAAGTTGAATGACCAACTGCAGACCACGGAGCCAAAGGGTGGGTTGCAAGCTCGGATGCACAGGGGCCAGCCGCCGGCTGTGCCGTGGCCGGGGGCCCAGCCACGGATGGTGGCTGGAGGCGTGGTGGTGGGCGGTGCAGCTGTGGCCAGCGGCACTACTGCCACTGCCACGGGCTGCAATGACAAAGGTGTAAAGACATTGTCATTTATAAAACTGCCTTGTTTGGCTTTTGCATTTGTAGCTATTTTGAAGTTAATAATTTAATTAATTGGAAGTGTTCAGGTTAATGAAGTGAATATTGGGGGGGTCATTATAGAGTCGTACCCATTGGCCTGTGTGTTCCAATTAAATGTTTAATAATCTTGTTAATGCAGTTAACAATTTCAATGTTTTGTGATCCGTTGTTCTTGGATAAATTACTGTTAATACATTATTTGTAAGTTTAATGATCTTTTTTGAGTATCTCATTTTCAAAGGTCCCAGTGCAGTTTCCCCTCACCAACAGCATGCAGCACTTTACAGATGATTTCTAACCTACTACAGGAGACTTGTAACTTGACTCCATGGCAAACACACATAGTAATGAGAGATTTCCCACCAATAACCTTAAGGATATCATCGCACCCCAGTAAGAGTGAATTATTGGAGAGAAGATCTTACCTCACTGTATACTAGCACCAATCACCAGAGACTGCAAGCATTGTCTGAAGAGACCAAGAGTATAAAAGGAGTAACCTGACTTGAAGAACTGCCTTTTTTTCTGTGGCTTTTAGACTGTGAACTGGCTACAGCAAGGGACCTGACACTGCAGGCTTCCGTCAACTTCTCTTTTTAGAGACATCTTCCACAGATTTGAAGGCAGATTCATTGCAGTGCTGTCAGGTTCTTGCCTTGGGGCCAAATGCTGGTTCAGCAAGGGGATTCCTTAATCCTTGGACACGGGATTTTTACTTTTTCTTTTTCCCTTTTTAATGTTTTCCTTTTAACCTTTCCTCCCCTTTATTTTTCCCCTTTTAATAAACACCCTCTTTTTGTTCAAATCCCCAAAGTTGGGTAATTTTTATCACAACATTAAGTCAACCAAGCCAGCCGCCGCACCGGGAGGAGAAGAAGGCAGTTGTACTTCAATCAAAGACAGGGGAGCAAAAGAGAACACAGCCCCTGCTGTTCCCTGCTGTTACCGTTTGGAGAGATGGCGCTGAAGTGGCGGTCGCAGCCGCTGTTGTCTTTGCAGGCGCCATGGAAAAGGAGGGGAAAGCCAGCTGGGGGTGTGATGTTGGCTGAACAGACACCCACCAGCAGGTGTTGACAATGGGCGCAGCCGGTACAGCTGCGCAGGCTCCGTGGCTGACAACAGGGTAGCTGATGGAGCGCCCAGCATCATTGTGGCAACTGCCGATGGTGGAGCTGACTCCGCCCTCACCTACAATGTCGGGGGGGATCTTGAGCTGGGAACTGCAGCTCCTGCTGGCCGTGAAGAGTTGGTCCCCGGTGTGCAGTGGGGGGAAGGCGGGACCGGTCACTGCAGCAACCTGCTGGCCGCTCTTCACAGGAAAGGGGAGAGCCAACCCGCCGGTCACGGCAACGATAGTTCTGGCACTGCCAGCAGCAACAGAAGGGCAGAAAGCAGCGTGAGCAGAGAAGCACTGTCTCTGGGCGCGCAGCTGAGATGCAGCTATCACTCTCAGCTCCACTGATGTTGCGGAAGGAGGAGACAGCAACCTCCCAAAGACATGGGGACCAGGACTTGCCAGTGGAACATAATCTCCAAACGAGAGACAGGTTCCATGGAGAGTTCCTATGCCTCTTGCTGGCCTGCAGGGAGCTGGAGAAAAGCTAGCAGCTGCCTGGTCTGGCGATCTTTCCCCCGGGGTGCTGCTGCCACTTCCACCCTCCAAACTCCTCACCTCTGACCCACTGTCCAGGGCTAGGATGGCATGGAACAGACATCTCCACACAGCCATTAGCCAAGGTGCGGCAAAATGCCCTCCAGAAAACTCTGTGAGCCGGTGGCCCAATGCCTCCCACAGGATCGGACTAAAAGCAGCGTCCATACCCACCAGGAAGGCATGACACTTGCCCCATGTTAACAAAGCAGAGAGCGAATCATCTGACACAGAGAGTCCCCTTAAGGAAATCATGTCCCTCCACAGAGAAACAACCATGTCTTCTTCTTTAGAGGTGTGGCTTCCTGTGGGGGCTGAAGAGCCAGTCAACGAAGGGCTTGCATGGCTCCCCTAGAGGGCTAACCCCTAAGCCACAGACTCTTTGGTTACGGCAAGCAACTTTCACCCCTAGAGGCCTTTGCAGTTCTGTGTTGATTCATTGTTGCCCATTGGTTCCTCCCCTCATGCTCTGCCCCTGAGACCGTATCCCATGGGTTGCTGGTTTGACTCCGCCCCTTGCTTTCCCTGTATAAACCCCTGTTTTTCCCCAGTTCAAGGAGCTTCTCTTCCTGGCTTCCTTCGCAGAGGGCCCTGCTCTTAATAAAGGCTGTTACTCTTTGGAGTGCCATACAGAGCTCCAGTCTCTTTCTCCACCTTGCCTGAGAGCTGAAGCTGAGCTGAACATCACTCGCCGGGCTGAGAGAAGGACGTGCCTGTGCCCCTGAGCTGTCCTTCTTAGGATGTTTCTTCAGGAAGGTTGCGGCACCTTACCACCACCCTGCCGCCGCGGCAGCTTCCCATTGTGAAAACACCGGCACCCAATCTCATCAAAGCATGGACTGTCCACTGCACTGGGAAACTCCATCCTCACCCACTGTTCTAAGTTATCAGGGCAAAACCAGGACCCCAGTCCCTTCCAGGAGGACGCAGGGAAAGGTCATTATCTCTCCAGGGGAACAGAGGGTGTCTGCACACGGGCGGACTGCGCGAGCGCCATGAGGTCCCAGCAGGGGTCTGGAGCATCCCTTGCTCCATCCCGCAGTTCACGATGCGAAACATGTCGCTGGTCGCTGGTCACCAGATGTTGCTATTGAGTAAGAAAGTGGCACAGACCCACAAGAAGGCTGGTTTGCACAACAGCAGTTTTAATACAAAAAGCTCTTTCTTTTATAGACTGTTCTAATACATTTCACCTGATTGGCCAATTAACAAAAAACACCTTTCTTATAAACAATCCTTGAGCAGAACAGGAAAACAGAAAGTAGGAAAACACCACCTGCAGGTTGTTTATAATAACAAGTTATCATCACTTCCTACAACTCTCTAAAAGTCTCACAAGTCTGCCATGAGAAAACTTATCAGGTTTTCTCACTCTATGACCATGCTGTCACATCCACAATGCCTCACCTGAGGGTTTAGTGCTGCCTCCAGGCCCCTTCCGGGGAAGTGCAGGTGCTCAGTACTCTGAGGCTTTCCCAGCACCTCTCAAGAAAATCTTTATCACCTCCAGACTTGTTGGGGTTTCACTAGACGAGCCATCAAGGCAGTTCATGCGAAAATTTCATCTCTGAAAGCTCACCATCCCACTACTTCCCATCGACCTTAAACGCCACCCTGAGCTCATGGTTCATCTGACTTGAATCGACCCTGCAGCCGCCTGCAGGGCCCTTGGAGAGAGCAGCAGCTGCACAGCTTCAGAGTAGCACACCCCAGCCAACAACCCATCAGGTAGGAAAAGAGTTTCTACCCTTCCTTTTCAAACAGGTCCTGGAAATTGACCCTTTGAAGTGTTTTCCTGCAGTGGTCTGTCATGGGTGGATCTCAAGTGAGAATCAAGTAGAAAGTGTCAAGTTGCCTAGGAAGAGGGACCTTAAATGCAAAAAATTTCTCTGTCTAATCTCTGGTAGATTTGGAAGGTGTTCTGGGCATTTTCCAGACAGCCTCTCTCCTGAGGTAATGTGGCCAGGGGCTCGGGGGTCCAACTGATTGTTGTGCTGCCGTAGGTGTCCCAGATAGTGCTGGGCTGATAGGCTCAGCTTGTCTGGGTCCCTCAGGCTTGGCCTCCGGCCGCAGGCAAACTTTGCAAGCAACTCTGGAGTGATTTCAGCTCTTGTAAATTCAGCTCTCAAGTGATTTCAGCTCTGAGCTCACTAAGTGCCCCAGGCAGACGCAGGGATAGAGAGAGACGAGAAGGCTCTATGCCGTTCCACAGCAGTGTCCTTTAATTTCAGCTCCTGTGAAGGGGTGCAGGGACAGCTCTTCTGGCTAACTGGGCAGAGATGGCGGTTGATATAGGGTACTGGGGTGTTGGAAATTGTCCAATGGCCAGGCTTGAGGAGAATACGACCTATAGCCTTACAGAGAGATAACAAGGGGAAGAGGGCGGAAGAGGGGCTGCTCTGGTCTAGTCATCGTGACTAGGCATTTCTTATCTTAGGCGAGTGACCGCCAGGGAGGCCTTGCAGGGCCTCTGACTGCTACACTGAGGTGCAAGGGCAAGGAAAAAAAATACTGCCTGACAAGTGGTCAGTGTTAGGTGAACTCCCCTCTTCCTTTGAATGAAGCCAAACTTCAATGAGAGGATATTGCAGATGTTTAAGACTGTCTGCCCTGCAAATCAAGCTGTGCCATTGAAATGAGCTCTGAGTGCCCCAGAACAGTTGGAGCTGCAGAATACAGCCTTGCCCACAATGTCGTTTTCAGAATAAACTCAGTGTATAATTTCAGTGTGTGTGTCTGAAGATCTGGGCTCTTCCTGGATGAGTCCACTTTCTGTGGTCTTTTGTAATGAGAAATCCAAAGTAGCCAAATCCAAAAGCAGTTGGGAGATAAGAAAGGCTGTGATTTTGATGTTTTTGTATTCCTTTGGAGCAGAGGGGAAAAGACCTGGCACTTGCGTTAAAGACCAATAGTGACCCAGCCTTCCCTTTGCTTCCTTTCTTCTTCTCTCACTCCTACACAGTGCTTTCATACCAGGACCTTGCTGCTACCTCACCTGAGGATTCAGAGCTGCCTGCAGGCCTTTCCAGGACAAGTCCAGGTGCTTAAGAGCGTGACACTTCCCCAGCACCTCCCAAGCAAATGTTTGTCACCTCTGGACTCCTAAGGGTTTCATCAGAGGAGCCAGGCACACACAGATTTCATCTCCAGCCTGAGTTCATCATTTCACCCATTCCTACAGTACACCAAAGCACTTCTGTGACCTCTCCAGAGAGCAGCAGCTGCACATGTCCTGAGCAGCACTCGCCAGCCTACAGCCCATCAGGTAGGGGAAGAATTTCTCCCCTTGCACTTCAGAAAGGTCATGGAAAGTGAGTGTTAGCAGTATCTTCTTCCCGTGGTGCTCTGTCATGTGTACATCTGAAGTGAGAATCAAGCAGAGGGTGTCAAGTGTACTAGGATTGTTTTATGAAAACAAAAACAATCTCTGGCTGCTTTTCCTGTCCTTGCTGCAGATTTGGGGGGTTTTCAGGGCATTTTTCAGGCAGCCTCTCTGTAGGGGTGAAGGGGCAAGTTGAAAACCATTTGTCCACAGATGGCCAGTGTCAGGAAAGCTCTCATCTTTCTTTGAATGAAGCCAGACCGGGGCCCTGATAGGATATTGCAGAGTTTACAGATTGTGTCTCCTTCCAAAAGTGCTATTAAAATTCAGTGAGCTCTGTGTGCCCCAGAACAGTTGCAGCTGCAGAATATGGCCTCACCCACAAGGCTGCATTTTAGAATAAACTCACAGTTCAAGTTTAGCATGTGTGTCTGCAGATCTGGGCTCTTCCTGGGCGAATCCACTTTCTGTGGTCTCCTGTGATGAGAAACTCAGAAGCCGCCAAATGCAGAAGCTACTGGGGAGATAGAAAAGGCTGTGATTTTAAAGTGTTTTTGTGTATGTTTAGATCAGTTTTAGAATCCATCCTTTCATATACATACATATCAATTAGAATATATGCATTTTAATTCTAGCTCCCTGGGAAGTCTAAATACATTTCTGGAACTGAGGTTGCTGTGTGCTTCCTGTGATATTTGATCCAAGGCAGCGCTAGAGCTCTGCATCCCAAAGCCACATTGTGGAGCCTGACCAATGTGTTTGGATTCTTGCAGCCACCCCAGACACTTCAGCTCCCAGTGGTCCAGCTGGCAGTGCTGGTTATGCAGCATGGGCAGCCCCCAGCTGGCTGTGGAATACTCCTGGGGAAGAGGAATTGCCACCAGTGGATGTGAACATGGTGCTTGAGACACTGGAGGAGATGTTTTCTCCCTCTGCTCAGGTAACTGCATTGGACAGGGATGAAAGGGGCTGGACTGACAGCTTTTGAATGTTGTTGCCGGGCTGAGAAGCAAAGGCTTCTTGAGTTCAGCTGTGAACAGACAGGGAAGGGTTTTCTTGGTAAAGCAAGATTTCCTAAAGAAGAGGGAATGAAAAATCTTCCCCCTGAGCAAGGAGGAAAAGGTGTGAGCCTGTGTTGGCCAAGTTTGGGTGCTCGCTTTCCTGGGGAGAATCCCTCGTGCAGGAGCATTTGTGGGGAGGAAGTGGAAGCTTTGAAGGTTCTGAGAGGCTTTGTTGGATGGGAAAGAAGAGAAGAGTGTTTGGAGAATTGCCACTGAAGGCAGAGTGTCCCGTGCAGGGAGGGGTGTGCGAGAGGTGCCTCTGTTCCAGCAGCAGATGTGGGCTGTGCCTCTTTTGGGTGGGAAGGCCAAGGCAAAGCAGGGCTGGGCTGCAGCTGCTGCTGCTGTGAGAGCCCTGCCGTGCGTATAGGCGCTCTCAGAGCCGTGGGTGGGGCTGGGCTGCAGCTGCAGTTTTCTTGTTCTCTCAGTAACCTGGGGCCTGCAGTCCAGTTTCCATCTGGGAAATCCTCAGCTGGGCAAACTGGCCACTCTTGCTGTCCATGTTGCCGAGCTTAGTCACCTTGCTCTTGGGCGTCTCTGCGGGAAGAGATGTGTGTTCCCACGCAGTCCCTGCCAAGCTGCAGCCTGGATGAGAGTGCTGTGCTCAGGGCTGTGCAGGGAGGAGCACATCCCTGGGCCAGGAGCTGGCAGGACTCCTTCCTTAGCAGCCATTCCATGTGTTCAGTGTCACCCCCACGTTCAACACTGTCACCTTTGACAGCACAAAAACAACACTAGCTATCACTCTTACATTACCAATGAATATAAATAAGCAAGTTGTATGCCGAGAAATGCCTTTTGAGAGTTCTGGCTCGGTGCCTAATGTCCTTTGGATAAGCCGTGTGGGCAATGAGTGACCAGAGCTGACGTGCAGTCTAACACACCTTGATAAAAGTTCCTGTTACAGGAGTGCTGGGTACAGGGGCAGACGTCACTGTGATTTCTCATGCATCCTGGCTGTGCAATTGGAATTTGTTAAAACCTAAGGGTGCTCTCACAGGAATTAGAGGAGCGACCTTGTGGATGCTGACAGAGAAACAGGTAACTTTCCCAGGCATTGTCCTAGGGAAGCTGCGAGAACGCTCAGAGAAAGAATTAAAACAATTCTTAATTGCTGCACCTGGTGTTTATGAACATGTGGAATGTTTGTACATGATGTTTATGGAAAGGTATTTTACCAGAAGATGTCGCTCCTAATTAACCTCATTTAAGAACTGTAGCAGGCAGAGGTCCTGCAAGGCCTCCCTGGCGGTTACCCGCCTCGGACAAGAAATGCAGAGTCATGGCGAGTGGACCAAAGCAGCCCCTCTTCCGTCTTTGGACCCTTGTTATCTCTCCGTAAGGCTATAGGTTGTAGTCTTCTCAAGCCTGGCCATTGGACAATTTCCAACACCCCCGTAGTCTACTTAAACCCCCATCTCTGCCCAGTTCAGTGGAAGAGCTGTCACTGGAACCCTTCACAGGACCCTGATAATAAAGACACCGCTGTGAAACTCTACACAGGCTTTTTCTCTCTCAATCCCTGCGTCTGCCGAGGCACCTTTGCAAGCTCAGAGCTGAAATCACTAAGAGCTGAACTCGCAGAGCTGAAATCACTCAATAGTGCTCGCTTAGGTTGCTTGCGGCTGGGAGCTAGCCCAAGGGACCCAGAGAGGTTGTGCCTCATCAGCACAGCGCTATCCGGGGCACCTACGGCGGCAGCTGCCCAGGGGGTCAGACCGACCCCGAGGGCTCCAGGCCGTGATAAAGAACCAATCAGGTTCTGGGTGAACTATCCTGCCTCTAAATGCATGACGTTCCTAATAAATCTCCCTTTATGCTTTCTGATCATAGGAGTCAATGTCCCCTTTCTTCAGCCGTTCCTAACTCAACGGCGACAGTGTACCACAGGGAAATCTAGTCTTCAGTAAGAGCTGTGTGTAAGCTTTCATGGTGTCAGTTCATTGATTTGAGCATAATGCAAATACTAAGAGAATAAGGGGTGGATAATGCCTTAGGCTGAAAAATGTGTCTGGGAGTATCTGCTAGAGGTAGGGCAATTATCTTCTGGGCCACCTGTTAAAACCAGGTGGGGCAGTTTCTTTATCTCTTCCCCAACCAATCCTCTCTCCAGAAAAAAAATCCTCTCTTTGTGGGCCATTGAATCTCACTGCATGACTGATAAAATTACATCATCCCATTGTGAGATGCTCTACCCAGGGGGAAGAGCCAAACATTCCTACCTTGATATAATCTGACATTTGGAGCACCACAGCAGCCTTTTCCAACTAGATTCCCAGAAGAGCAGCTTTCTTTTCCATTGGATTGCCAGAAGAAGACCAAGCCCATCTGCACCACCACTAGACCTTCAGAGGAAGACTACACCCTTCTCCAGGATCACTGCTTCAACAGAACCACAGCTGTCACACCAAGAAGACTGCCGCCACCGTGTAATCGGACTGCTACCAACTCCCCGACCAACAGAGTGTCAGGTCATGTTCTGACTCTGTCAATAGATTTTTGCGTACTACTGAATTTGTATTTTAATTTTCCTAATAAAGAACTACTATTCCTACTCCCATACCTTTGCCTGAAAGCCCCTGAATTTCAAAATTATAGTAATTCAGAGAGAGGGAGTTTGCATTTTCCATTACAAGGGAGGCTCCTGCCTTCCTTAGCAGGCACCTGTCTTTTCAAACCAAAACACAGGGCCATGACATTCCACAAGAGGAATCACTGGTGTGCATTTCATGGACCACTCTCAATCCTATTAACGTATTGTAGTCCTGGTTTAAAATAGAAAGGTGTGAAACAACTTGGAGAGACAGAGACTAAAATGGCTTGTGGATTTTTTTTTAAAGAATGGGGAAAACTACCCAAAAGGTGTTGTTTTATAACATTTTAAAATATACTACATAAAAACTTAAAACTGCAGTAAAAAAGAGTTAAATAAATAAGTGCTTTGGTACAAGAAGAATAATTAGAAACACAGAAATGTGAAGGTATGAATGCACATTTTCATAAAAATATGAACTTACAAACAATATATACACTGAACTACAACACAAAGGTAGGTAAGACTGTACTTTATTTAGATCTTTTTGCATTGCTGAAGTATTTTCTTTCTGAAGAGAAGCTAGTATTTTGATGAAGAAATCTGTCACATCTAATTAAAGTTCTTGATTTCTTCTGGTGCTGGCTAAGATATCCCAGCTGGAAGGTCTGACTGAAGGCAAAGAACTGCTTCTGCGGGGTCTGAAACTGAAGGATGTGTTGACTGAAGACCCAGTACCAGCTCTATTCCCTGTCAGACTGGAGGACATGTTGCCTGAAGGCACGGTAAGAGCTCTGTTTCGTCTCATACGGGAGGATGCATCCATTGATGACCCAGTATTGGTTCTGGTTGGTATCAGGTTGATGACTCTGTCCATTGATGACCCACAACCTGTTCTGCCTGGTGTCACACTGGAGGGTGTGTTGGTTTCAGACACACTGTAGAATCTGCCTGGTGCCACACTGGAGGGTGTGTTGGTTTCAGACACACTGTAGAATCTGCCTGGTGCCACACTGGAGGGTGTGTTGGTTTCAGACACACTGTAGAATCTGCCTGGTGTCACACTGGAGGGTTTGCTGTTGTCAGAGACACTGTAGGTCCTGCCTGCTACCCCAAGGGAGGGTACGTTGGTTCCAGATGCAGTACAGGCTCTGTGGCTAGGCACTCTCCAGCGTGCTGGAACAAACAAAAGAATAAAAAATAAATCAAGAGAGGATCTACGGTTGCTGTTAAGTACCTCTAGCAAGGGTGTGTGTGTGAAGTACTTCTAAATGTTTGCTCCTCAAGTGCTTATTTGAAACACACAGCACCTGATAATTATACATAAATCTTTAAGAGACAAAGGACATTAGTACAAGTATATTTCCCTAGGAAGTGTTGGAATAGCACTTTATTTGAAGTGCTAAAAGTCCTTAATTACAGACATCTTTTACCTCTCATCATATTAATTCCAAAGCTGTGGTTTTTAATGAAGGAAACAAACTTATTCTGCAGTCTCCCTGACAAAAATTTTAATGCCTCTGTTAGATACCCCACCCCTTTTTCTTCTGGAAAATGTTTCAAAACATTTCTGTTTTCACTAGTTTTAATGACCCCATATGTCTAAAATTAAGTGCTGTTTTATTTGCCTACAGAAGCTGTGCAGCAAGAAGGGAGATGCTGCCTAGGAACCCACATCCAAAGGACTATAATTGCTTGCAAAACAGACTTACCATCGGGGGCAGGAAGAGGAGCTGGAGGTCTCCCAGGTGCTTGCGGTGAAATGTAAGGCTGAAAAATATCTGTTGAGTAAAAGTAAGTTTTCAAAACCAGGAAATGCATAGAATGAAAATAGTTATGGTTGAAAGGAAAGGCTATTACAAAATGTTAATGATTTCTAACAGAAAGAAAGGAAAAAACAATTTGGTTATTTAAAAAAAAAAGGAAACTATTTAAAATAAGTAAAAAAATAGGAAAGATCAAAATTCAAACACCCACCCAGCTCAGCCACTCCCCAAAACCAAAAAAGCCCAAAAAACCCAAGAATCCAAACACAAAGTAAAGCAAAAACAAACCCACAAGGACAAGGAGAGCAACAGAAAAAACATTACAGTAATAATTTTAATCCCGGTGTTAGCCTTCATTATCCCCTTTCTCTTCTTTAAAAAGTGTCACAACACTAATGCACAGAACTGAAAGGCTGGTTGGTTTCAAGAAAAGGCTATTTCCAAATGTTAGCAGTAGTTTTATTGCTCTATTGTGTTTACAATTAAGAATTGTTTTATTTGCCTGCAGAAGCTGTGCAGCATGAAGGCAGATCCTGGGTCTGAACCCACACCCAAATGACAATAGTTTCTTGACAAGAAGACTTACTGATAGGAGCAGGAGCGGGAGTACGAGGTGAACCAGCTTCCTGGGGTTCAATGCAATGCCATAACAAGCCTGTTCAGAGAATGCAAATTTACTTCAGAGGAGTTAAATTTTAAAAACCAATGAAATGCACGGAACTGAAATGGCTATGGTAGGAAGGACAGGCTATGTTGGTTCCAGACACAGTATAGGTTCTGTAGGGTGACACACTGGATGTTGTATCACTTCCAGACACAGTATAGGTTCTGTAGGGTGTCACACTGGATGTTGTATCACTTCCAGACACAGTATAGGTTCTGTAGGGTGTCACACTGGAAGGTAGTTCACTACCAGACACAGTATAGGTTCTGTAGGGTGTCACACTGGAGGTTGTATCACTACCAGACACAGTGTAGGTTCTGTAGGGTGTCACACTGGAGGTTGTGTCAATCCTAGAATCAATGTAGGTTCTGTGTCCTGGCTCTCCCCAGCTTGCTGGAATAAGCAAAAGAATAAAAAACAAATCAAGAGAGAATCTACATTTGCTGTGACATACCTCTCACAAGGGTATGTATGTGCAGTAGTAAGAACTGTTTGCCCCTTGTCTTAATTGCTTTTGTGAAACACAATGCATGTGATTATTGTATATTAATCTGTAATAGACAAAGGACACGAGCACAAGTATAGTGCCCTTGGAAGTGCTGGAATAACACTTTATTTGAACTGCTACAAGTACTTACTTATGTACTTACAGGCATATTTTACTGCTAATTCTGTTACTTCCAAAGCTGTGTTGATTTAGTCAAGGAGGCAAACTTTTTCTAGATTCTCCTTGACAACAATTTTAATCCCGGTGTTACTTACACCACCCCTTTCTCCTCTGAAAAATGTCTCAGAACATTCCTGTTTGCACTAGATGCATTGCTCCATTATCATTACAAGACAGTGTTGCTGTATTTGCCTACAGAACCTGTGCAGCATGAAGGGAGGTGCTGGCTCTGGACCCACATCCAAGTGGCTGCAATTGCTTGAAAAGCAGACTTACCATCAGGAGCCGGACCACGAGGTGTACTGGTTCCTTGCGGTACAAAGGGAAGCCGAAAGGATTCTGTTCAGAGAAAGCAAATTTACTTCAGAGACGGTAAATTTTGAAACGCAAGGAAATGCAGGGAACGGTAAATTTTAAAAAACAATGAAATGCAAGGAACTGAAATGGTTATGGTGGAAAGGAAAGGCTATGTTGGTTCCAGAGACAGTATACGTTCTGTAGGGTGACACACCGGAGGATACGTCACTTCCAGATAGAGTATAGGTTCGCTGGGCTGTCACACTGGAGGGTACATCGCTTCCAGACACAGTATAGGTTCTGTAGGGTGTCACACCAGATGTTGTATGGCTTCCAGACACAGTATAGGTTCCGTAGGGTGTCACACGGGAGGGTCCATCGCTTCCACACACAGTATAGGTTCTGTAGGGTGTCACACCGGATGCTGTATCACTTCCAAAGACAGTATAGGTTCTGTGGGGTGTCACATTGGAGGGCACATCGCTTCCAGATACAGTATAGGTTCCATAGGGTGTCACACGGGAGGGTCCATCGCTTCCAGACACAGTATAGGTTCTGTAGGGTGTCACACTGGATGTTGTATTGCTTCCAGACAGAGTATAGGTTCTGTAGGGTGTCACACTGGATATTGTATCACTTCCAGACACAGTATAGGTTCTGTAGGGTGTCACACGGGAGGGTACATCGCTTCCAGACACAGTGTAGGTTCTGTAGGGTGTCACACTGGAAGGTAGTTCACTACCAGACACAGTATAGATTCTGTAGGGTGTCACACTGGTGGTTGTATCACTACCAGACACAGTGTAGGTTCTGTAGGGTGTCACACTGGAGGTTGTGTCAATCCTAGAATCAATGTAGGTTCTGTGTCCTGGCTCTCCCCAGCTTGCTGGAATAAGCAAAAGAATAAAAAACAAATCAAGAGAGAATCTACATTTGCTGTGACATACCTCTCACAAGGGTATGTATGTGCAGTAGTAAGAACTGTTTGCCCCTTGTCTTAATTGCTTTTGTGAAACACACTGCATGTGATTATTGTATATTAATCTGTAATAGACAAAGGACATGAGCACAAGTATAGTGCCCTTGGAAGTGCTGGAATAACACTTTATTTGAACGGCTACAAGTACTTACTTATGTACTTACAGGCATATTTTACTGCTAATTCTGTTACTTCCAAAGCTGTGTTGATTTAGTCAAGGAGGCAAACTTTTTCTAGATTCTCCTTGACAACAATTTTAATCCCGGTGTTACTTACACCACCCCTTTCTCCTCTGAAAAATGTCTCAGAACATTTCTGTTTGCACTAGATGCATTGCTCCATTATCATTACAAGACAGTGTTGTTGTATTTGCCTACAGAACCTGTGCAGCATGAAGGGAGGTGCTGGCTCTGGACCCACATCCAAGTGGCTGCAATTGCTTGAAAAGCAGACTTACCATCAGGAGCCGGACCACGAGGTGTACTGGTTCCTTGCAGTACAAAGGGAAGCCGAAAGGATTCTGTTCAGAGAAAGCAAATTTACTTCAGAGACGGTAAATTTTGAAACGCAAGGAAATGCAGGGAACGGTAAATTTTAAAAAACAATGAAATGCAAGGAACTGAAATGGTTATGGTGGAAAGGAAAGGCTATGTTGGTTCCAGAGACAGTATACGTTCTGTAGGGTGACACACCGGAGGATACGTCACTTCCAGATAGAGTATAGGTTCGCTGGGCTGTCACACTGGAGGGTACATCGCTTCCAGACACAGTATAGGTTCTGTAGGGTGTCACACCAGATGCTGTATCACTTCCAAAGACAGTATAGGTTCTGTGGGGTGTCACATTGGAGGGCACATCGCTTCCAGATACAGTATAGGTTCCATAGGGTGTCACACGGGAGGGTACATCGCTTCCAGACACAGTATAGGTTCTGTAGGGTGTCACACTGGATGTTGTATGGCTTCCAGACAGAGTATAGGTTCTGTAGGGTGTCACACTGGATGTTGTATCGCTTCCAGACACAGTATAGGTTCTGTAGGGTGTCACACTGGAGGTTGTATCACTACTAGACACAGTGTAGGTTCTGTAGGGTGTCACACTGGAGGTTGTGTCAATCCTAGAATCAATGTAGGTTCTGTGTCCTGGCTCTCCCCAGCTTGCTGGAATAAGCAAAAGAATAAAAAACAAATCAAGAGAGAATCTACATTTGCTGTGACATACCTCTCACAAGGGTATGTATGTGCAGTAGTAAGAACTGTTTGCCCCTTGTCTTAATTGCTTTTGTGAAACACACTGCATGTGATTATTGTATATTAATCTGTAATAGACAAAGGACACGAGCACAAGTATAGTGCCCTTGGAAGTGCTGGAATAACACTTTATTTGAACGGCTACAAGTACTTACTTATGTACTTACAGGCATATTTTACTGCTAATTCTGTTACTTCCAAAGCTGTGTTGATTTAGTCAAGGAGGCAAACTTTTTCTAGATTCTCCTTGACAACAATTTTAATCCCGGTGTTACTTACACCACCCCTTTCTCCTCTGAAAAATGTCTCAGAACATTTCTGTTTGCACTAGATGCATTGCTCCATTATCATTACAAGACAGTGTTGTTGTATTTGCCTACAGAACCTGTGCAGCATGAAGGGAGGTGCTGGCTCTGGACCCACATCCAAGTGGCTGCAATTGCTTGAAAAGCAGACTTACCATCAGGAGCCGGACCACGAGGTGTACTGGTTCCTTGCGGTACAAAGGGAAGCCGAAAGGATTCTGTTCAGAGAAAGCAAATTTACTTCAGAGACGGTAAATTTTGAAACGCAAGGAAATGCAGGGAACGGTAAATTTTAAAAAACAATGAAATGCAAGGAACTGAAATGGTTATGGTGGAAAGGAAAGGCTATGTTGGTTCCAGAGACAGTATACGTTCTGTAGGGTGACACACCGGAGGATACGTCACTTCCAGATAGAGTATAGGTTCGCTGGGCTGTCACACTGGAGGGTACATCGCTTCCAGACACAGTATAGGTTCTGTAGGGTGTCACACCAGATGTTGTATGGCTTCCAGACACAGTATAGGTTCCGTAGGGTGTCACACGGGAGGGTCCATCGCTTCCACACACAGTATAGGTTCTGTAGGGTGTCACACCGGATGCTGTATCACTTCCAAAGACAGTATAGGTTCTGTGGGGTGTCACATTGGAGGGCACATCGCTTCCAGATACAGTATAGGTTCCATAGGGTGTCACACGGGAGGGTCCATCGCTTCCAGACACAGTATAGGTTCTGTAGGGTTTCACACTGGATGTTGTATTGCTTCCAGACAGAGTATAGGTTCTGTAGGGTGTCACACTGGATGTTGTATCACTTCCAGACACAGTATAGGTTCTGTAGGGTGTCACACGGGAGGGTACATCGCTTCCAGACACAGTGTAGGTTCTGTAGGGTGTCACACTGGTGGTTGTATCACTACCAGACACAGTGTAGGTTCTGTAGGGTGTCACACTGGAGGTTGTGTCAATCCTAGAATCAATGTAGGTTCTGTGTCCTGGCTCTCCCCAGCTTGCTGGAATAAGCAAAAGAATAAACAACAAATCAAGAGAGAATCTACATTTGCTGTGACATACCTCTCACAAGGGTATGTATGTGCAGTAGTAAGAACTGTTTGCCCCTTGTCTTAATTGCTTTTGTGAAACACACTGCATGTGATTATTGTATATTAATCTGTAATAGACAAAGGACACGAGCACAAGTATAGTGCCCTTGGAAGTGCTGGAATAACACTTTATTTGAACGGCTACAAGTACTTACTTATGTACTTACAGGCATATTTTACTGCTAATTCTGTTACTTCCAAAGCTGTGTTGATTTAGTCAAGGAGGCAAACTTTTTCTAGATTCTCCTTGACAACAATTTTAATCCCGGTGTTACTTACACCACCCCTTTCTCCTCTGAAAAATGTCTCAGAACATTCCTGTTTGCACTAGATGCCTTGCTCCATTATCGTTATAATATAGTAGTGTTGTATTTGCCTGCAGAATCTGTGCAGCATGAAAGGAGATGCTGTCTGGGAGCCCACATCCAAGTGGCTGCAATTGCTTGAAAAGCAGACTTACCATCAGGAGCCGGACCACGAGATGTACTGGTTCCTTTTGGTACAAAGAGAAGCTGGAAGGATTCTGTTCAGAGAAAGTAAATTTATGTCAGAAAAGGTGAATTTGAAAAACCAAGGTAATGCACAGAACAGAAATATACATGGTTGCAAAGATATGCAATTATAACAACATTAATGGTTTAAAAGAGATAGAAAGTAAAAGGCCTTTGGTAAGAGTAAGATACAGAAAGGAAAATAATTATAACTGTAATTAAAAAACCCATAATAGAAAAAAAAACACACCCACCCATCACTCCTTTCCAAAACCAACAAGAAGCCAATTAACCACGCAACCCAAGCCAAACTAATATGAAAAGTATACAAGCAGATAGGGAAAAATAGAAAAAAAATAGATAAATAATTTTAATCCCTATGTCAGCTTTCACCATCCCTTTCTCATCTGAACAAAGTCTCAGAACATTTCTTTTACCACTAATTTTATTGCTCCTTTATATTTACCCCTAACTATTTGTTATATTTGCCTACAGAAGCTGTGCAGTATGAACAGACATGCTGGCTAAGAACCCACACCCAAGTGACTACAATTTCTTGCAAAGCAGACTTACCATCAGGAGCAGGACTACGAGGTATACTAGGTCCTTGGGGTACAAGGAGAAGCTGAAAAGATTCTGTTCAGAGAAAGCAAATTTACTTCAGAGAAGGTAAATTTTTAAAAGCAAGGAAATGGAAGGAACTGAAATGGTTATGGTTATAGTTTCAAGGAAATGCTATTACAAAAAAAGGTTAATGATATATCACAGAATGAACATAAATGCCTTTAGTAGGAAAAAGAAAAGGAAAAAGAGAAAAGAGTAAAAGAAATAATTAAAATTAAAAAATAAAACAACATACCACCACCCACCACTCCCCAAAACCAAGAAATCCAGCTAACCAATCAACCAAAACCAAACTGAAACCAAAAATTTTCAAAACATATAGGGATCAATGGAAAAAATCATTAAAGTAATAATTTGAATCCCTATATTAGCTTTCGCCATCCCCTTTCTCTTCTGAAAAAAGTATCACAACATTTCTGTTTGCACTAGTTTTTTTGCTCCATTATGTTGAAAATCAAGTATTGTTGTATTTGCCTACAGAAGCTGTTCAGCATGAAGGGAGATCCTAGGAACCCCCATCCAAGAGACTAGAATTGCTTGAAAAGCAGACTTACCAGCAGGAGCAGGAGTAGGAGCAGGAGGTGCACTGGCTGCTTGGGGTGAAATGAGCGGCTGAAAAATATCTGTTCAGAAAAGTAAGTATTAAACACCAAGCAAATACATAGAACTGAAATGATTATTTTTGAAAGGAAAGTCTATTACAAAAAGGTTAATGATTTATAACAGAAGGGAAGGAAAAACCCTTTGGTTATTAAAAAAAATCAGAAATAGCAAAGCAATTAAAAGAAGTAATGAAAGAAAAAATTAAAAATCAAACACCCACCCATTCACCACCATCACTCCACAAAACTAAAAATAATCCAACCAACCAAGCAGCTAAACCCAGGCTAATATCAAAAATATCTAAGCAAATTAAGAACCCATTATTTTAAAAAAACCCTTCAGTAGTAATTTTAATCCCTGTGTTAGCTTCCACCATCCCCTTTCTCTTCTGAAGACTATCTTCTAATGTTCCTGTTTGCATTAATTTTATTGCTCCATTATCGCTACAATTAAGTGTTGTCACCTTTCCCTAGAGAAGCTGCACAGCAAGAAGGGTGATGCTGGCTAGGAACCCACATCCCAGAGACTACAATTGCTTGAAAAACAGACTTACCATCTGGAGCAGGAGCAGGAGCAGGTGCAGGAGCAGGAGGTCTACCAGCTGATTGCAGTGAAATGTAAGGCTGAAAAATATCTGTTGAGTAAAAGTAAGAGTTAAAAAACAAGAAAATGAATAGTTTAGAAATGGTTATAGTTGAAAGGAAAGTCTATTAAAATGTTAATGATTTCTAACAGAAAGAAAGGAAAAAACATTTGGTTATTACAAAAAGAAAGAAAGGGAAGAAAGGAGAAGGAAGTTTGGAAGGGAGAAAGAGAGAGAGAAAGAGAGAGAGAAAGAGAGAGAGAAAGAGAGAAGACAGAGAAAGAGAGAGAGAAAGAGAGAGAGAAAGAGAGAGAGAAAGAGAGAAAGAGAGAGAAAGAGAGAAAGAGAGAAAGAGAGAGAAAGAGAGAGAGAGAGAAAGAGAGAGAGCGAGAGAAAGAGAGCGAGAGAGAGAAAGAGAGAGAGAAAGAGAGCGAGAAAGAGAGCGAGAGAGAAAGAGAGAGAAGGAGCGTGAGAGAGAGAGAGAAAGAGCGCGAGAGCGAGAGCGAGCGAGAGAGCGAAAGAGAGCGAAAGAGAGCCAGAAAGAGAGCAAGAAAGAGAGAGAAAGAGAGAGAAAGAGAGAGAAAGAGAGCAAGAAAGAGAGCGAAAGAAAGAAAGAGAGCGAAAGATAGAAAGAAAGAGAGCGAAAGAGAAAGAGAAAGAAAGAGAGCGAAAGAGAGCGAAAGAGAGAGAAAGAGTAAGAGAGAGAAAGAGAGAGAAAGAGAAAGAAAGAGAGAGAAAAAGAGAGAGAAAGAGAGAGAGAGAGAAAGAAAAAGAGAGAAAGAAAAAGAGAGAAAGAAAAAGAGAGAAAGAGAGAAAGAAATTAAAAATAAGTTAGAAATGAAAAAATTCAATAATCAAACACCCACTCACCTCAAGCACTCCCCAAAACCAAAAAGTCCAAGCAACCAAGCATCCAAACCCAAACTAAAACCAAAATAACCCACAAGCTAATAGGGAGCAATAGAAAAATCATTCCAGTAATAATTTTAATCCCTGTTATATTGCTAAAAACTAATATTAGCTTTCTCCATCCCCTTTCTCTTCTTTAAAATGTATCACAACATTTCTGTTTGCACTACTTTAATGCTCCATTCTGTTTACAATTAATTGTTGCTGTATTTGCCTACAGAAGCTGCACAGCATGAAGGGAGATGCTGGCTAGGAGCCCACGTCCCAGTGACAATAATTGCCTAAGAAGCAGACTCACCAGCAGGAGCGGGAACAGGAGTGGCAGGTGTGTGTGGTGCTTTGGGTGCAACGTCAACCCGAAAAATATCTGTTCAGAGATAGCAAATTTCCTTCAGAGGAGGTAAATTTTAAAAAGATAGGAAATGCACAGAACTGAAATGGTTATGCTTGCAAGAGAAGATGATTTAAAACTGTTAATGGTATATAACATTTTTAAAGGAAGAAATATTTGGCAAAAGAAAAGGTAGAAAATAAGAAAAAAAAAAAAAAGAAAATCAAAAACCAAACACCCACCCACTACTGCTACTCCACAAAACTAAAAAATCTTACCAAACAACCAAGAAAAAAAAAAAAAACCAAAAATCACAAAGCAAATGGGGACCAATAGAAAAAAAACACAGTAGTAATTTTAATCCCTGTGTTAACTTTCAGCA
Source organism: Anomalospiza imberbis (assembly GCF_031753505.1). NCBI lineage: Eukaryota > Metazoa > Chordata > Aves > Passeriformes > Viduidae > Anomalospiza > Anomalospiza imberbis. The sequence goes on along the minus strand of NW_027100377.1, from coordinate 406,352 downwards.
CCACCATTCTCTGCTGATAGATGTGTCAGAATGTTTCTGTTGGGACTAGTTTTAATGATCCAGCATGTTGACAATTAAGGGTTGTTGTATTTGCCTACAGAAGCTGTGCAGCATGAAGGGAGATGCTGGCTAGGGACCCACATCCCAGAGACTACAATTGCTTGAAAAACAGACTTACCATCTGGAGCAGGAGCAGGAGCAGGTGCAGGAGCAGGAGGTCTACCAGCTGATTGCAGTGAAATGTAAGGCTGAAAAATATCTGTTGAGTAAAAGTAAGAGTTAAAAAGCAAGAAAATGAATAGTTTAGAAATGGTTATAGTTGAAAGGAAAGTCTATTAAAATGTTAATGATTTCTAACAGAAAGAAAGGAAAAAAAAACATTTGGTTATTACAAAAAGAAAGAAAGGGAAGAAAGGAGAAGGAAGGAAGGAAGAAAGTTTGGAAGGAAGTTGGGAAGGAAGTTGGGAAGGAAGGAAGGAAGGAAGTTGGGAAGTTGGGAAGGAGGGAAGTTGGGAAGGAAGGAAGGAAGTTGGGAAGGAAGTTGGGAAGGAAGTTGGGAAGTTGGGAAGTTGGGAAGGAAGGAAGGAAGGAAGGAAGGAAGGAAGGAAGGAAGGAAGGAAGGAAGGAAGGAAGGAAGGAAGGAAGGAAGGAAAAAATGAGAATAAAAAATAATCAAAAACGAAACACATACCCACCCACCACCAACACACCCCAAAACAAAAAAAAAATCCAACCTACCAAGAATCCAAAGCCAAATTAAAACCTAGAATATCGAAGCAAATAGGGACCAATAGAAAAAAATATAACAGCATTCATTTTAATCCCTGTGTTTTAATCCCTGGTTAGCTTCCACCATCCTCTTTCTCTTCTGAAAAATGGCTCAGAATGCTTCTGTTTGCACTGGTTTTATTGCTCCATTATGCTGACATGTAAGTATTGCTGTATTTGCCTACAGAAGCTGTGCAGCATGAAGGGAGATGCTGGCTAAGAACCCACATCCAAGCGACTGCAATTGCTTGAAAAGGAGACTTACCATCACTGTCACGAGCAGGTGCAGGAGGTGTTCTGGCTAGCTGGTGTCCAATTCGACCCCAAAAAGATTCTATGCAGAGAAAGTAATTTTCAGTCTAAAAACTGTTTTCATTTTAAGAAACAAGGAAATGCACAGCACTGAAATGGTTCTGGTGGCAAGGAAAGGCCGTTACAAACATTAGTTTATAACATAAAGGAAGGAAAAATATTTGGTTAAAAAAACCTAAGAAATAAAGAAATTTGAAATATTAAAAATAAAAGAAAACAAAAAAACAACCATAAACAAAACACACACATACCCACCACTATCACTCCCCAAAACCAAAAAACTCCAACCAACCAAGCTATCAAACCCAAACTAAAACCTAATATGTCCAAGCAAATGGAGACCATTAGAAAAAAAAAAGCTTTTAGTTGTAATTTTAATCCCTGTGTTAGCTTTCACTATCCTCTTTCTCTTCTGAGAAAATCTCATAACTTTGCTGTTAGCACCAGTTTTACTGCTTCATAATGTTTGCAATTAAGTATTGCTGTATTTGCCTACAGAAGCTGTGCAGCATGAAGGGAGATGCTGCCTAGGAACCCACATCCCAGTGACTGCAATTGCTTGACAAGCAGACTTACCATCATGAGCATGAGCAGGTGCAGGAGGTGCATGAGTTGCTTGGGATGAAACAGGAAGCCAAAAAGAGTCTGTTCAGAGAAAGTAAAATTACTTCAGAGGAGGTAAATTTTAAAAAGCAAGGAAATGCAGAGAACTGAAAGGGTAATGGTTGCAAGAAATGGCTATCTTAAAATTTTAGCAGTAGTGTTATTGCTCCATTGTGTTTACAATGAAGTATTGTTGTATTTCCCTGCAGAAGCTGTGCAGCATGAAGGGAGATGCTGGCTCTGAGCCCACATCCAAATGCCTATGATTGCTTGACAAGCAGACTTACCATCAGGAGCAGGAATACGAGGTGTACCAGTTTCTTGGGGTTCAATACGACGCTGAAATGAGTCTGTTCAGAGAAAGTTAATTTACTTCAGTATCTCAGGTTATCATGTAAGATGGAACCCAGAGGTATACATTCTATTACCATCTATGTCAGTTGTTAAGAGAAATGGGGCAGTATTCTTTATCCTCTCCATGACTCATCCCTGACTACTCCCTCCAGGGGCCTGTGTCGGCCAAATGGGCCATCAAGTCCTCACTGCATCACCCATGAAATTACATCTTCCCATTGTGAGATGCTCTGCCCAATGCGGAGAAGCAAGCATTCCTACCTGGATATCATCTGACAATTGGAATACCAGAACAACCTTACCTACTGGATTTCCAGAGGACAAGAGCTACATAACCACCTCTGGATTATCAGAGGAAGACCGGACCCTTCTACAGGATCACTACTTCAAAAGAACCACATCTATCACTTCAGCAGGACTGCAGTCACCATTTAATCAGACTGCTACCACCATCCTGACCAAAAGGGTGTCAGGTTGTATCCTGACTCTTTAGGCCAGTGTTTTCTGCCTTTATTTTAATTGCCCTATTAAATTGTAGATCTGACTTGGAATCTCGCACTGGTTATTTTCAAACTGGTAGGTACATAGCACAAGCTACCGGCTGATTGGGGTTCAAAGTGACGCCAAAAAGATTCTGTTCAGAGAAAGTAAATTTAATTCAGAGGAAGTCATTTTTTAAAAAATGGAATGCAAGGAAATGCCTTAAGTATTGTTGTATTTGCCTACAGAAGCTCTGCAGAAGCATGAAGGGAGATGCTGACTCTGAACCCACGTCCCAGTGACTGCAATTGCTTGAAAAGCAGACTTACCATCATAAGGAGAAGGAGGAGCAGTGGGTTTACCGGCTGCTCGGAGTGAAAAAAGAGGCTGAAAAGTACCTGTTCACAGAAAGGAAATGTACTTCAGAGAAGGTAAATTTTAAAAAACAAAGAAATGCACAGAACTGAAATGTCTATGGTTGAAAGGAAAGACAATTAGAAAAAGTTAATGGTTGATAACATAATGAAAGGAAGAAGTCTTCAGTTAAAAAAATAAAGAAATATAAAGAAAAAATAAAAGAAAAAAATCAAGACCAAACACCCACCCACCCCCACCACTCCCCAAAACCAAAAAATTCAACCAGCCAAGCAACCAAAACCAAAATAAAATCAAAAATATCAATAAAAGCAAATAGGGACCAATAGAAAAAAAACGTTACAGTAGTAATTTTAATTCCTGTGATAGCTTTCGCTATCCCCTTTCTCTTCTGAAAAAAAGTATCACAACATTTCTGTTTGCACTGGTTTTATTGCTGCATTACATTTAAAATCTAGGATTGTTGTATTTTCCTACAGAAGCTGTTCAGCATGAAGGGAGATGCTGCCTAGAAACCTACAACCAAGAGACTATAATTGCTTGAAAAGCAGACTTACCAGCAGGAGCAGGAGTAGGAGCAGGAGGTGCACTGGCTGCTTGGGGTGAAATGAGAGGCTGAAAAATATCTGTTCAGAAAAGTAAGTATTAAACACCAAGCAAATACATAGAACTGAAATGATTATTTTTGAAAGGAAAGTCTATTACAAAAAGGTTAATGATTCATAACAGAAGGGAAGGAAAAACCCTTTGGTTATTAAAAAAAATCAAAAAAACCACAAAGCAAATAAAAGAAGTAATGAAAGAAAAATATCAAAAATCAAACACCCACCCACTCACGACGACTGCTCCACAAAACCAAAAATAACCCAACCAAACAAGAAACAAGCAGGTAAATCCAGATTAATATAAAAAATATCTAAGCAAAATAAGGACTCATTTAGAAAAAATCCCCTTCACTGGTAATTTTAATCCCTGCGCTAGCTTTCACCATCCCCTTTCTCTTCTGAAGACTATCTTCTAATGTTGCTCTTTGTGTTAATTTTACTGCTCCATTATCATTACAATTAGGTGTTGTCACCTTTTCCTACAGATGCTGCACAGCATGAAGGAAGATGCTGCCTAGGAACCCACATCTGAGTGACTGTAATTGCTTGAAAAACAGACTTACCATCAGAATCAGGAGCAGGAGCAGGTGCAGGTGCAGGTGCAGGAGGAGCAGGATGTCTACCAGCTGCTTGGGATGAAATATGAGGCTGAAAAATATCTGTTGAGTAAAGGTAAGTTTTAAAAACCAAGGAAGTGCACAGATTGGAAATGGTTATGGTTGAAAGGAATGGCTGTTACAAAATGTTAATGGTCTACAACAGAAAGAAAGGAAAAACCCTTTTGTTATTAAAAAAAAGGAAAGAAAACAATTAAAAGATGTAATGAAAGGAAAAAATCAAAAAGCAAACACCCACACGCTCATCTCAACCACTCCCCAATACCAAAAAAGTACAAGCAACCAAGCATCCAAACTCAAACTAAAAAAAAACAAAAAAAACCCCACAAGGAAATAGGGGCCAATAAAAGAAAACAATCCAGTAATAATTTAAATCCCTGTCTTAGCTTTCACCATCCCCTTTCACTCCTTTAAAAAGTATCGCATAATTTCTGTTTGCACTATTTTAATGCTCCATTATATTTACAATCAAATGCTGTTTTATTTGCCTGCAGAAGCTGTGCAGCATGAAGGGAGATGCTGCCTAGGAGCCACATCCCAGTGACAGTAATGCTTGAAAAGGAGACTTACCATCAGGAGCAGGAGCTGCAGGTGCAGGAGGAGCAGGAGGTGGTGATCCAGTTGCTTTGGGTTCAAAGTGAACTTGCAAAGATTCTGTTCAGAGGAAGTCAATTTTAAAAAGCAAGGAAATGCATGGAACTGAAGGGGGTATGGTTGCAAAGAAAGACCATTACAAAAATGTTAATGGTTTCTAACAGAAAGAAGGAAAAAAGAGAGAAAAGAAAAGAAAAGAAAAGAAAAGAAAAGAAAAGAAAAGAAAAGAAAAGAAAAGAAAAGAAAAGAAAAGAAAAGAAAAGAAGAAAAGAAAAGAAAAAAAAGAAAAGAAAAGAAAAGAAAAGAAAAGAAAAGAAAAGAAAAGAAAAGAAAAGAAAAGAAAAGAAAAGAAAAGAAAAAAAAAGAAAAGAAACAATAATAACAAAAATAAAAAACTGTAAAATAAAACAGCCACCCAACCACCACCACTACTACCCAATAACAAAAGCTTCAACCAACCAAACCCAGACTAAAACCAAAAATATCTTAGCAAATTGGGGCCAATAGAAAGAAAAATAAGCCTAGTAATTCTAATCCCTGTGTTTTCTTTCACCATCCCCTTTCTCTTCTGAAAAGTCACAGATCATTTTTGTTAGCGCTAGTTTTATTGCTCCATTATGTTTAATATCAAGTAGTTGTATTTTCCTATGGAAGCTGAGCAGCATGAAGGATGATGCTGTCTGGAAACCCACATCTAAGAAACTGTAATTTCTTGATAAGCAGACTTACCATCAGGAGCAGAAGGAGCAGCAGCAGGAGGAGGTGAACCAGCTGCTTCGGGTGCAAAGTCAACTTGCAAGGCTTCTGTTCAGAGAAAGTAAATGTTAGAAAGCAAGGAAATGGACAGAACTGAAGGAGTTTATGGTTGCAAGGAAAGGCTATTACAGAAATGTTAATGATTTATAACAGAAAGAAAGGAAAATCCTTTGGTAAAAAAAAGGAAAGAAAGGGAAAAAAAAGAAAAATAAAGAAAGAGAAGGAAAGACGGAAAAAAAAGGAAAGAGAGACAGAAAGAGAGAAAGAGAGAAAGAGAGAAAGAAAGATAATATTAAAAAATCCCAAAACTAACACCCACCCACCCACCACCACCACTCCCCAAAACCAAAAAAACAATCCAACCAATCAAGGAACAAAGCCGAACTAAATCCAAAAACCCACAATCAAATAGCGACCAATAGAACAAAAACATACAGTAGTAATTTCAATGCCTGTGTTAGCTTTCACCATCCACTTTCTCTTACGAAAAATGTCTCAGAATGTTTCTCTTTGCACTAATTTTATTGCTCTCCATTATCATTACAATTAAGTGTTGTTGCATTTTCCTACAGAGGCTGTGCAGCTTGAAGGGAGATGCTGCCTGGGAACCCACATCCCAGTGACTGTAATTGCCTGAAAAGCAGACTTACCATCAGCAGCAGGAGTAAGAGGCTCAACAGCTAAGGGTTCAAAGTGAATCTTTGAAGATTCTCTTCCTGATGTTAATGCTGTAACTTTGGAAGCTGCCAGTGAGGAGAGATCCATAAAACGTATAGGCATGTGCTTTAAATAAAAGTAGAAGGAATCATTAGCGCTAGGCAAGCTACACTTAAATGCCAAATAGCACACATCCAAATTTTTCACAAAAGACAGAACTTTTTTTTTAGCAAAGAGATCAAATACAGTTTGTAAGCCAGGCAGAATGTCAGTCCCAGGACTTAAACTCAAAAACATCTAACACTGGATTTTCTATTTTTTCTAGAATATTGAATATTAAGATCATTGAGGAGCAGGGAATGAGTCGACACCCTAGTTAGAAGATCCTTTGATGAGATGTTTTCAAGCATGCAGCACAACACTGAGCTCTTGATACAATTTTTTTCATTTTATTTAAACACAAGACTCACTGCAGGTTCAATTTCTGTTCACAAAAAACTGCCACACAGTTTCAGGCTAATGTTCACACTTCCAAGATGAGTCAATTTACTAATCTTTCCACTCCACAGCAAAAAAAGTAACTTGGCAGTAACAAAAGAAAGATCACAAACCTACAGACCTCTGAAAACAATCTGATTGCACTACAACTGGAAAAATGTAACTATTTCTATGTATGCAGCGGAAGAATGTCCCAATTTTGTTATATTGATTGGATTGATGATAAAGTTAGCATGACAAGAGAGCACAGATGATTTGGCAGTACCGGTAACTTTGTATCTGTCCCAAGTAGTCTCAACTAATTGCTGAAATTATTGGTCTTCTTTACAATGGTTAATCACATTTTATTTGTTATAATTTTTCCCTTCAGATAGTATGACACTGGTCTTTTGAATGTAAACCTGTGATACAGACAAAAATCAGCTTGGTACCACAAACAGGGATTTACAAAGATTTTTGTAGTTTTTTCCTTTCCTTGGTTTCACTTTGCTGATTTTCAGAAAAGATGTTAACACAGCTAAAATCAATCAGGTTATTTCATTGTGGTTTCTAGGAAACAGCAGTGGCAAACTAACCCATATCACATCTTTTGTCATCAGAAACAATCTCCAAAATGTCTTGGTGGTGTGGTTCTAGTCCTAAAAGAGGATTCTTGTAGATTATAAGGCCTTTAATTGAAATGTGCTCATCACAGACTAACTAAGGCAGTTCTAGAGGATGTGCCTGCAAACAACTCCACTGTTTTTAATGACAAGCCTTCCTAAAGTGATTCCTAACTCCTTACCTCACTCAAGATTACAGGATTGCCCTTAATACAGTTTGGCATAGAGTAAAACTAAAATCCATTAGGTGACCTCTTTCTATAAAAGGCAAACTTTGTAATAAAACCTCAATCATGAGCTTGGAAAGGAATCAAACAGGAACTAGAGATGAGGGCAGAGGAAAGAGAGAGGGAAAAGGGGGAAAGAGAGATGGGGAAAGGGAGAAAGAGGAAAAGGGATAGAGAAAAGGAAGCTCATGGTGACACAGACTGTGAACCATTGGTGCTGTTTGTGTATGTCCTGAGTTACCAAGTGCACCTGAGGCTGCCAGGTGAACAAGAACTTTACAATTCTGCCCCACCAGCGAGCTCCCCAGCACATACTCTACTATGTTAGTTATACCACAAGCACTTTGTGCAAATATGAAATGCAACTTTTTGTGTTTCTGATTCTCTTCCAGAGAGAAAGAGGGAACAGGCTGCAGATGCTTCTGCAATCATTGTGAGGTCACATAGAATGGGAGTTGGGATGGGATAAAAATAAAAAAAAGAAGCAGCATCCACTACCAAATTAGAAAAGCAGGATTTAAAAGCTGGTGATTGCTACAGTGCCTCCTGTGAAAAGACGCCATCCGTGGAACCTTTTGTGCAGCTCTAAAATGGATCATCACTGTACTGTACTGGGGAAACATTTGTAATTCTACCCCCTGACGGAAAAGTTCATCTGTGCTAATTAAGCTTCACAGGACTCTCAAGGCATTACATATTCCATATTTCCATCTTTTAGTGTGGAAACACGATAATGCACACATAATTTATAACTTCATCAGGCATGTATGCAAGCAAGAGAGAACAGTGAGAATTCTCTAGCTTAGAATCTGTCTTTCTTGAATGTTTGATTTTGTGACCCTGATACTGCAATTATATACTGCATTAGAACAGAAAATCCACAATAAATTGGAAGGCATTACTGCAGAAATTTACATGTTGTATGCAATACTTACTTTGTATAAGACCTTTGCAATTTACTTGATTACCTGCTCTCTCTCTAATTCAGACAGAGAAGTACAATGAAAGAAATATGTTCTCACTCTGCCTTTTGTTCTCTCATTGGGTAAAAAAAAATCTGTCTTGGCACTTATATATTCTGCACAGCTATAAAGACTAATGGATAGTTTCTGCAGAAGAGATCAAACTTAAAAACAATGAGGAGGCATTGCACTGAATCTATGTTCAGAGATGAAAATATGGCATGTTTTCTGTTAATTTCTCTTTTTTTCCCACTCATTGTTTTGTCCTAACAAAATTAGTATTTTGAAATGTGCGAGTCTTTAAACCCATATGAGCAAAATAGCTTCTATATTTAAACATTCTAAATAGCAGTTTCTTTTAAATGAGGAATGCTCAAAACCCCACAATTGATTCTAGAACTGTGGGTTGAAAAAAATCTGATACTGACCAAGAAGGAGGATGAAAATCTTGTCTTTATTGTTTGGTTGGTTTTGTTTGTTTGTGGGGATCTTACTTGGTTTTAGTTTTGTTTGCGTTTCTTTTTTTAATTAGTCTTGTGTATATTAGTGGGAAAAAAGAGAGGGAGATAGAGGAATATTAATTTTCAGGTACATATACTTCTGTCCATGTTTGTATTCCCATCAGTTATTTAATGCTGTAACTGCAAAACTAAAAGTTACCATCATCTCTGAAATACCATGTGCAAGAGTATACATGGAAATTGTCTTTCAACTGTTGACTGCAGTAGTTTTGAAGCTTTTTGCTCTCCACATGCTCAGAGCAGTCTATCTGCCCGTTGTGTCTCAGATGCCAAAAATGAAAGAAAATTTAAAAAAGAAAAAAATTAAACAGGATTGGCTTTAGACTCTAACCGGGAATGCCATAGCCTCTGGCCTGTCCCTCACTGCTTCCTCTGAAAGGGTCTCCAGCTGCAGGCTGGGGAGCGGCGTGGCTGCTGCAGCACCTGATGCCACGGCCTGCTCTCTGGCCTAAAGAGAAAAAACCCCAGCATCAGTGGTAATTCTCCTTCAGACACACCAGCTGGGATGAACTGGGTCCCCTTGAGCCCATTGAGTGGACTTGCATTGATCCGTGGACCTAACATCCATGAATAAAGAACAACTGATTGAATTTTCATCTCTAATTCACAGTGCTGGGTAAGAATGCTACCAAAACAAAAAGACCCTTGCCCTGGTCAGAAAAGAGAAAGGCCAAGGACATGGCACATATGTATTATTGTAAAAACACGGCAGTTGCTGCTTGACATTCACTTCCGAAGTTTGAAAGCAGCCAGTATGAAGATGGTGGTGGCACAAAGGAAATTTTCTATCAGCACGGTTTGCTGTAGGTGAAACATACACTTTAGGTTTTGTCACGTTCCATGAACATTAAAGGAAAAAGAAAAGATATCTGAAAATATAATTAGCAACAGTTTTGGTGAACGCAGAAACTAAAATAGAGAATCCCATGTTGCTAGGAATTAAAGATGTAGTAAGGGAAATCGACACTCCAAGGTAAGGAAAACACTTCTTTTGCTCTATGCTGCTCTAGATTAAAAACAGTTACGAAACCATCTGCCATTAGAGCTAGAGTTGAAAACAGTCCTTTCTCCTAAATAATTAATAGGTACATCTTTATTGGACCTTCAAATAGTCCTATACCAGGGCACAATTGTACAAGTCAGAGAGAAAACTTGAGATTACTATTAAGTTTAAAATATGGTTTTAAAAAATACCATGGAAGTTTCTAACCACAGATTATGATTTCCTGCCTTTTCTTTTCCTGTTTATGATGCTTCATAGGTTAAAATAGCAGACACAAAGCCAAATGTTTTACGGCCACCAAGTATGTGACCTCTCATTATTCAGCAGAGGGTTAACACCGTAACAATTGCCAATTTTTCGTGTGTTCCATTAGTCTTCACTTGTTAACCAGAAATAATGTTCAGTGAGGGAAGGAAAGTGAATTTTGTCATAACTTCTACATTTAGAACAAGTTGTGTGTGTACTACAAACTTGCATTTTATTTCACTGTGGTTTTTTATGATGGAAGAAGTTGAGGGGGGAAACTTCAACACTAAGGGAAGGAAGTTGCTTTGCAGCAACTTGTCTCTTCCCCCGCGAATAAGCAGTTGTAAGGCTTTGGCATGTTTGGAAACACAAATCAGAGGGAATACTTCAAATTCTTACCTCATTCAGGACGGCCTCCACAGCTTTCGTATGATTAATGATCAACTCTTTGTCTCTATTACAAAAGAAAAAACAAAGCAAAACAACAAAACAACGGAGTAACTTTATGGAACTGAAACTCTATCAATGTAGAAATTAATGTTCTGCTACTTTATGGCTGTCATGTCTTGTAAAATAATTGCTGATTATTATAACAGTTATAAACTGTTGATTATATAACAGTTATAAAGTGTTACGATTTTCCCTCTTTTTCATATCTCCAATGCAAGCCCTAAAAATAGTTAATGTACACTATTTGGTGCATTTCCATATGAAAGATGCTTCTGTTGAGGATAAGCAATTCAAATAGATGTAATTATAGGCCTATCAATGAACAACTATCATGGCTTGGATACAGAGATCATAAAAAGTCTCTAGCAGGATGATATTATATTCTTGTATTGGAAAACACAGACAGATTCTGTTTATTTAATCTGCCTTGTTTGTATGTTCCAAAAGGAGAAAAAACCCCTATTTGTTGTGAAGAGTTGCTATAATAATGAAGGGAAGGGTAGCTTGCTTTGTTGATATTCAGCTGCTTTACACAGGGAAAAAAATGCCAGTTTTAAAGTCACTTCACGTTAAAATAACCTTTACTGGATCTGTGTATGGCCACAAGGAATGCTCTTTACTGTAAATGCCCAGAATAGTTTGGGGCAGGATGAAAACGGAAAGCTTTCTAGAACAAATCCTTCTGTAGGTGACGCCTGCTTGGATCAAATCATACTAAATAACATTCGGTATTATTTGATCATCTTAATTAGGTTGTTAAACATTTAGTTGAGGCCTATACGAATTGCATTAATTCCCTGGTGCATAAAACCCTTAAAGGTTCTCAGATGTTGTTCTTCAGAGGTTGAATGATCCCAGGTATGATGGGAAGTTTTAATTAACTAAAATTTTTTTAGATCCTAGCCGTGGAACAACAATATTCATAATAGATATTTCATACTAGGATAAGTATTAGAAAACAAAGTCTTCAAAGATTTATTTTTTCATATGGTGTAAAAATAGCTTAGTAATAACCTCCTTCAAGTCAAAGGGGCTCCTTTTGACTACCAATCTTTTCAAGACCAGTGCCTGAGCCTTTCCTTTTACTCTAGGTTGTCTTGTAGTGGTGTGGGGATTAGGGCTAAATCCAAAACTACCTGAAATCAGCAGGAAGAACTATCTTGTACCACAGGCAAGGCTAGGTCCAAAATGGGTTTCAGTCCCTTTGGTGGCAAAGACCTGTCCCTTAGATGATGCTTGTGTATTTACTATAAATAAATTGTATCTGTCTACAACAAGATGGTGTGGAAACACAGAGAACAAGCAATCATTTCTTAAATAAGCAGAACTTTAAGGATCTGCCAAAGAGATGTTGTCAGAGCAGTAAGATAGCACAGGTATTTTGTTTGCCAGTTATTTCAGCATCCAGAATTTGAAGAACTATTATGGGATAACTGCATAAAATGTATGACCTAGTATTTTGAACTAACACTTTTCGTTTTAGAAGACTATCCCTGAATTTAAAAATAAAAGAGACAGAAGTCCTTTTCTCTTCTAACCTTATACTGTCCAGGGCTAAAAGCCTGCCCATGGAAGTAGGAACTGAAATTTTTATTCATTTTAAGTGACATCCCCCAGGCCCCAGGGCTCACTTTACTCCCTGTTTGAGGGCAAGTTCTGCCTCCTCGAGAGTCTCCCGCAGCTGCTGCTGGTCCTGCTCTGTGCCTTTCAGGAGTCTCTTCTGGTGATCCAGATCTTGGTCTCTGCTCCTCAGCTCCTCCATTGCATTAGAGAGGCTCTGCCAGCAGACAGAGAGCAGAGTTACTCTTTAGCCCAAATAAACTTCACTTTATGCCATTGGCTACTGACCAACGTGGAAGACAAATTGATTGCAAAGTAGATTTGGACAACTGCATACTAAGGTTTTATGAATTTCCTAGCAAAAGAATTACTGACTCAGAACCCCCCTAGTTTTTAGTATATTTGCTATGTATAAGTGTATTTTAGAAAACAAAATTATTGTAGGCAAAAAAACCCAAAACAAACCTCCATTGAAAAGTTTTTTCTTAAGTTGTTAAAAATAAAACATAGATAGCTTAAAAAAAAATTTAAAAAGGAGTCTTTGAAGTGTTTTCTCAGTAGCCTAAAATTCCAGCAGACTGAGTAGTGTGTGTGTATTTACTCCTGTTACTTTATTTACACAAGGACTGCACTATTTGGCTTATTTAACAAAAGGTAAAACTCGGGTGACTGTTCCAGAAGAATAATCTTACCATCAGAGATACATTGGAGACTTGGCTTCTTTCTGTGTCGATAAGTGGGCATGATTCCAGTATACTACTCAGCTCCTGAAGCCGTCGCTGGTGCTCTTGTAAAAGCAATCTTGCCTCCTGCTCACGCTGCAAAGCATTATCTAACTCCTCCTGCAAATTGTCTTGGTTGATTTTCTGGAAAGAGAAACAAGCTGGGCCTGATTCTGTAACTATATTCAGTGGTTTCCCTACCACTGAGTGAGTTCCACTTGCAAACATACCAAATTCTAAAACAGATGCATGCTTAGGATTAGTCTTGAAGTTCTTTTAACATGAAGACAGATTACTGAACAGTAAGATGGCAGACCAGTTAATCACTGTGTTTTTTGTAAAGAGCATTCATGTAAAGTCTTGGCATTCATTATTCTATTCAAATTAGCACCCTAGGGTGCAAAACCTCAATATGTAGGAGGAAAAATATGCAGATCAATGTTCAACATTTTAGTGGATAGCTTATTGACCCTTGTAAACACCTTTGTGGCCTGTTCTTGTCCTCCAAAACCTGTTCCAGGAAAAAGAAATAATTCTTCAAGGGAAGTCATCATCTGCATTTCAACTACAATCTAAAATGTCATAATTTTCATCTAACTGTCCCAAAACACTAAGGGAATAAAACCTGTTGAGAAGAGAACTGAAGATGATCAGATATTTTTGAGTAAAAAAAATAAAAATCCATTTTACTAGCTAGGAACAGGAAGGACAATGGGTGAGACGTCATCTAGCAGATATTCTCTGCTTGGAAGTGTTTGGATTAGGACACACTGACAGGTTCTACCAACTAGGCTTCAGGTTAGGGAACCCACAGCATTTCAGTAACTCCATCAGCAACAGCAAAAGACTCAGGGGATTTTGTGCATGTGTGCTACTGAGAATGTAGGAAAAGGCTTTTTTTTCCCCTGACATAAAGTTACTTCTTCAGGGAAACAGACCCACTAAAATTTGTATTGTATTAATTATAACATGCATCAACATCCATACAGAGTTTAAACTGCTGTATTTATATTTCATCAACTTCTCATGAACATTCTTATTGAACACCCTGACTTTATTCCAGCTGACTTTACTCTGTTGCAGTGAAATCTTCTTTTAGGATACATAAGTCATCACATCAACATTTCCAAAAAATGGGAGAACCTGGACTGCTGAAGACCAAACTGCAATTTATACAGGACACCTCCTTCTACAAATCAAAAGGAAACTCCAGTGGAAAAGGGGTCTTTCTAAATACATCTGTCTTCTAGTTTAGTGACATTTACAAGGCAAGGTTTCTGGAAAATTCTGTTGAAAGTAAATAAATTCTATGTTTTCCAAAAGGACATAAATCAAAAAATGTGTAGAAAGGAGAATCTCTTTTAAGCAAGAGAGCCTCCAAATCCAATGCACTTACATGCTGAAGTTCATTTGATTGCTCTTGCAGCCTGTGGGCTTTTTCAGCATCTTTTCGCATCTCATTGCAACTCCACTGGCATTCTGCAAGCTGCAGGTGCAGTGAGTGGGACTCTACCTCTGCTGCATGAAGCCTTCGTGAAAATTCAAATATTTCTTGCTGCAAGATTGCTATGTTTCTCTGTCAGCATACAAAAACAAGTTGATGGGCTATAAAATCTGCTATTTTAGCAATAAAAGAAATCATATTTATGACCCAAGAAAATGAAGACAAAACATAATTTTTTCCTCCATCTCTAAAAGACATACACAAGGGCAAAAGTTTGAACCTGTCACCTACCAACCCTACCAAGGGCTACTGCAAATTCTGTTTACAAAGAAGTACTATTTTCACCTAAAGTCTACTATAAAAGATTATTGGAGAAAGAGTTTATCCTTTCATTTTGGTTTAAGGGAAGAAGGCTATCTTTACTGAAAAAGGATGGTAGACATGAGAAAGTAGAAAACCATAATAAAACATTTACATCAAGCCAAAAGCAAATTTGTTCTTATAAGCTAATACAGATCTGATAGAACTTGAAAAAAAACCCTTTTACTTGGATACACTAAACCTCCTCCAAAAATTCTTTGTCAATAAAAGAAAAGACCTATTTACACCCTAATGTGTGACAAATCAACTTCTGAGTGTCCATATAGGGGTACTTCATTGTCATGGACTCATCACCAGCCTGAAACAAAATAAATGGTGCTTTCCAGGGAGCTTCTCTGTTGCTTCTGTAAACCTTCTGTTTCCATGAAGGAGGACTGTAAATCTGCTTACTGTGCTGGGCAGTCTGTCATACAATCCAGCTTCCAGGGCCTGGGCATTTACTCTGCGGAGCCCACGAGCCAGCCTCTGTATCAGGGAGTCCCTCTCCAGGTAAGCTCTGCACCCACAAGGTTTCCCTTGAACTGTCTCCATCAGTATGCTCAGGTTGTCCATCAGTTTTGCAAAGCAGTTCCTGGCTGCACTGATAAGGGAGTGTCCAGAAAGCCAGGAGCATGCATCTTTAAGAAACAACAGCAAAAAAGAAACATCAAGCAGTTTATTAGTTCCCATTTCTTGTAATATCATGTTCTTTTGCATTTATACAGGATGGAACCTGTAAATATTCAGAAACACAGAATACTGATTCTGAAACACTGTTCAAACTTTGCTTTTAAAGGATATGAATGAAAATTACTGAGAACAGCATGATCAAAGAAGCAAGTGCCTGTAACTGAATCTAACCACATTTGATTCAAAAACAACTTTTAAACCAACTTAGTGTTTAGCCTTCTGGAAAATGCATCACCTTGTCTTTCTCCTGCTATTTCCCTTTATTCACATAAATTATCCCTCTTCTAATATCCTTTTCTTCTGTGACAAAATTGTGGGGATTCTGAAACTAGAGATTAATAAAGAACCAGGGATGGCAGCAATGCAGATGAACCAAGGGAGCCTGTATCAGTTCTCACTGTAAATAAACTCTAGAAACACTTTCCAGCCTTCTGCTTCCATGGCTATATACAATGAAAGGATAAAATATCCTATCAGTTGTTAAAGAAAATGAATCTGTTCCAACAGTACAGAGATGTGATCATTCAGAGAATGCAGAAGAGGTTTACCATTTTACCCTGCAATAAAATTACTCCTTCAGGGAAAGAGCCCCACTAAAATTTGTATTGACTAGCTCAGGATATAACCTCGCATCAAAGGTGTCTATCATAATATTCAGAAATATCTCTTCAGAGCTATGATCCAGAATGGTTTAGATAAAATCATAAAAATGGAAGTGATATGACCACCCTGACTTATTTATTTTTTTAATAGATTTCTGCTACAACAATATACTGTTAGAATTACCTTGTTTGCTGAGAACATCATCTAGTTCAGAGATGGAACTGACTATTGCAGTATAGAGGTTAGAGCTAGTCAACCAGTCAAGTGCTTCAATACAGTCAACTCCTTCCTCTTCAAAACCTGGGAAACAGAATTGCAGCTAGCAGGATAAGTGAATCACTAGGATATGGCACACTGCTACCTCCAGCTCTTTCAGAAATTAACCAAAAATAAGCATATAAACAACAAATTAGTCAGGACAATTTAGACCGTTTTAAGCATGCTTCCAGAAGTACTAAAAAACAAAAAAAGTAGATGAACCTTCTAATGTGGAAAACATTTTTGATACCATTTATCCTTGCAGAGGGAAGTATAAACTGGTCTGGCAACAGAAAGGGGCAAGTAGATATAATCTCTGAAGAAAATTTCGAAATCCCATGCTAATATTTCACCTGAATCAGAAAACAATTTTTGTGGGTCTTAGTAGTAAATACATATTAAAAATTATTAAAATAAGAGGAGGAAATACCTTTTCTAGGGGAAAAAAAAAAGGTGACAGTTAATAATTCAGGAACATTGCAAGATATTTACCACAGAGAAGATGCTGTAGCACCTAGTTCTGAAATCCATAACACAAATATCAAAAATATCAGATAGTGTTGAGCTCATGTGCACAATTGCAATTTTACCTGTAATGCTTAACACATGACTAGGCATTTCCTCGTAGAATGAAATATGTTTGTCAAGCAACGTAAAAATTATAAATCCATAAATAATTTGTACAAATGTCATGAAATATATCTTTATGCCCCAGCAATAATAATAATCTTGCTTTTTTTTTTATTCCCTAACCATGTAATTTGACCTAAGAATATTTCACTTACGTGACACATGCCTGCCTCTGGATTCTCCCACACAAACTTGAATTCCAGTGCATCCTCTGGAAGCATCTGTCCAGACCAAAAAGGTACAAGAATATCGGGCCAGAGCCCTCAGCCTGTTAGCAGCCAGAACTGCAATCACAGCTCTTCGGAAGACATAAACCAGGTGCTTGGCTCTTCTCTGCCTCAGCCTGCCTTCGCCTTGGCTGTTTTCCACGTTAGTAGGGAGAGCATAAAGGAGGCTGATGATCTTCTGGTTCAATAATTTGTGGTGGTTCACCTGCTCCTGGAGAATGTCTCTTTGGCAAGACACAGCGCACAGTCTGCCGTAGAGAGGACACAGGGCCCCTGACAGCAGTGCACAGGCTGCCAGCAGGGAGGAGCGTGCCTTGTGAGCATTTGATAATGTATTTGTCATGGAACGGTTTTCATGGGCCTGTTTCTCGCAGGTTTGTTCAAGGCCATACAGTTTTTGCCTGGTTTTCTGCACTGTTTCTTCACATTTCTGCAACAGAAACAAACCAAACAAAACCGGAAGAAATATTAACTAGATAGTTTTTGCCTCGACAAGAGCAAAAAGAAAATTCTTCGTTTTGCCATTCAAATGATGCATTAAAGGAGTCAAAAATTCTTAGTAACGATGGTGATGAAAGTATTTCTTCTAGAAAACAATTACAGAATCAGATATATGAAACCACAGCAATGGTAGGGGGGAAACTGACATGATCATCAACTGCAAATTGGACTCCTGATTTCTAACAACATTCAGCAATATGGTGACAGCTCACAGAAGGTCCAACGCTGCTTGTCTGCCCACAATAGAGTTCTATGAGTTGACTTAACAATAGTAGTAACATCCTCCAATTTCAGAGAGAGCACTGCTCTACCAAGCAGAAAGCCAGTGTAAGTGAGAGGAAAAAGGTAAGAAGGCTGGAACATGAGACTAGACAGATTAAATTTTTCAGCATGCAAAGACTTCCAGCCCTGAAATCTGCATCAACTACAGCATTATTCTGTGAAGTAAGTTGCAACAACTCACAAATAACAAGGGACATCTATTTCCTTTATTCACAAGACTTTTAATTGAAACTGGTGTGAAGGAATGTGATGGTAAAGACAGCAAATGGTGGTTGTGGAATAATGGGTAACATTTTGGATTGCAGGATTGCAAATAACTCATCTAACAAGCAGTGAGAGTTTCACACTTTAAAACCACTTCTCACTGTAGTATCACTAAAGCAGAGTCATTACCACTGTTCTTAGGATCAGTACATATGCAATTAAATTTATCCACAGGTAACACCACATTACTGTTACTCCATACAATCTCTGCAAATGATGATGCTGAAAAAGTAGCTGCTGCCCTCAGAAATTCTTAAAAAAAGGAAATTCGATCTTACAGCTATAGCATTCTCAGAAAAAAAATACTACCCACTGTAGATGAAATCAGGCTTCTCATGACAAATGCTTCAAAAAAGTTATTTATTTCTTATTTTAAATGATGTTAATATTAGCACAGTGATGGGTTGGTTTGTTGTTTGGGCTTTTTTTAACTTTAAAAATATACTTAAATTCCCAAATGACCTTAAACTGCTAAGGGGCTTAAACGACTGAAAAAATCAATTAAATGGTACAAGAAAAAAAAAAAAAAAATTAGAAGTTCCCAGCACTATACCTGGGCTCTTGCATGAACTTCTGCAAGGATATTTGAGTACTGCTCTTCAAGATATTGCTTTTCTTTCTGCCAGCAATGTTCCTGTGCTTTTAACTGCTCAGACATTTTCTCAAAAGCATCCTCCTGCTTCTGCTGAAGTTCCTTCAGAGTGTCAGCCTTGTGCTTGCAAATATATTCTAGGTGAGATATCTGTGTGACAAGCATTTAAGAAGAAATTATTGTTTACCTTTTCACTTTGAGTCACGCACAGACTATTCCAGCATAAAATCTAAACTGTAATTTCTTCAAAATTTTCATTAAAACTAAATAAAACCCTTTTCATAGCAGATGAATTACTTGGTTCTCCAAACAAAACTGAAATATATTTTGAAACAAAAGATTTTATTTGGTTTCGGTTCTGCCATCCTTTTACCACCTTGTAGATATTTGTCACCTTCTTTGTAGGAAACCTGAGCCAGACACTTCAAACTTGTTTTTTAAACAACTCTGTTAAATTTTAGTCCATTAGTAAATTAGGAATCCAAGTATATACTTTAGAAATGTGAAATGATTGCACACAAGAAATCAAAACAGCATTTAATTTTTTGTTTTGCTTGGGGTTTTTTTGGGGGAGTTGTTGGGGTTTTTTTTGTTTTTTTTTTGTTTTGTTTTTTTTTGTTTTTTTTTTTTTTTTTTTTGTTTGGTTCGTTTTTTTGTTTGGGAGGTTTTTTTTCTTTTTTTTTTTTTTTTTCTTTGTTAAAAAGCCAAGACTTTCCAGATTATTATTAAGTTTTTAAACAAGTCCAGGGAATTCTAGCATAGAGAATGTTTTCCTTAAAAATAGCTCATGAGTTTATGATGTGTTTTCAACAAGCATGAAGGGATACACTCTTGTGGTTTAACACTTCACCCCCCATGCAAATTAAATAGAGGCATGAACCAAGCCAACAATGATCTCCAAATGCACACACCTGCACTTTGTTACTAGAAAACATCAGCAAGACACATCCAGATAGATCACGCTGAGCTGTAGGAAAAAAGGTTTTGTGCAACACAGTCTAAAATCCCAGAAAAGCTGCTAAGTACATGAGAAGAGCCCTAGAGACCTCACAAGCAGTCTCAGTAACAAGGCTTAATTAAAATGCAAGAACAGGAAGACACAAACCCCAGAAACACTGCCAACAATATCCATCTCCTTCCCTTCCCATGTCTTTCCTTCTCCCTTTCCTCTTCTACTTCAAAAGAGAAATAAACCAGAAAACAAAGTCAAACCCTGAAGAGTGGCTTAGCTACTCTCAGCTTAGTCTCTGAACCCAGCTGACCTATTTTAACAGGGTTTTATTTTTCCTAAAACCACAAGGTTTTCTGGCAAGAAAGGCCACATAAGCTCACTTGCATTCATATCACTCAGAAATGTACAGCTCCTCCTGCACACAAATACTGACATGTTTTAGAATAGGTATTTCTATTGTGTTTCTGAATAAAAATGTCAGAATCCGAAAGTTGCAATTAAACAGAAAACCCCACACTGGCATTCTTTCAAATAGCACATCTGAATCATAAACACATAATTTAAAGATGGTATTCCTGGAGAAAGTGTATTTTGCTATGGATTATGGTAAAACAAAGACTTGCTTTATGACTGTAAATTACTACATTCTGTGAATTTCTTCATCAGTAAGATGAATTTATTATCTTTTAATGAGGTCCCTGTGGCTGGTATCAGACAATCCTTTCAGAATGTCCTGCAGAGAAAGTGGAGCTGAGAGACTTGATGCACACTCCAGTCACATCTACATGCTCACAGCAACAGCATCAAGCTGAGCAGTGGACCAGCCATAATTAACGGTGTTCATTTGTTAATGTCCAAATCCTCTTGGGGGGATGAATATCACTCCTTTTTCTCCTTTTTAACGAGCCTGCAGTGTGCACAAATGTCACTGAGCTCCGCAGAGGCAGCTGATGCCTGGGGACACTCACCCTCTCCTTAGCCTTGTGGAAGTTCAAGATCAGGGCTTCAACATTCTCATGCAAGAGAGCACAAAGCTCTGTCCAAGGTAACTCTTCCAGGGCGACCTCTGAATGTTTGGCAAGCACATGGGCGTTTGCCATGCTCTGGTATAAGTTTAGGAGGATGGACACATCCCTCTGGAACACAAAGAAGAATTCGTTGCTGTAGCTGGGCAATGTTCAAATCAAAAGAGATGCATCACATGTGCAGTAGCAGTGCTGCATGCAGCTGATAACAAGGCCTCAGAGCTCATTCTCACAGCTTTCCAAAATTCCTGTGTTCATTTCTAATAATTGCTGCCATAATATTGCATAATCTTACAGCAGAGTAAGAAAAGCGATTTGACCAAATTTATCTAATTAGACACAGTATGCCTATAAAGTATGTGAATAAATCCCAGTCCTGTGGGGGCCACAACATTGACCTGGCACAGATAAAAATTTCTGTGCTCTTAGTGGATGCAATTCATTCTCCCTTGTTAATACTCTGATGTGCATTCAAACTGTGCCCCCACACAGCTGCACAGCACACAGAAAACTGTCCAGTTGGCTAGGCAGCACAACACACTCTAAATTCCTTTAAAAATTTGTTTTGCATGGGTTATATATGATTAAATAGCTGGCCAAAATAGGCCTACAGCTCCATCAGTCACACTCCACAAGCCATGCCTCATTTCTTTACAGTGATTTTAATCAGTGGCATAATAAATTGATTCAGGTTATAAATAAATAAGCATGCAGTAAAAATTCAATTCTTCATAATGTTAGTGCATACAAGTGACTTAGAAACTTTGGTTAAGCTAATAGAAAGCTGTTTCTCAAATGCCATGAGGACAAAGTATGTAAACAACCGTAACAGTACAGTCAGAGATCAAGATAAGATTCTCAGACTAGAGTGGAAAGAACATATTCAGGGAACATAAAAGTGGTATAAAAGATGAAAAAATACTGTATAGGCCAGGAGAGCAGGAAGGGAAAACGAAGGGAAGAGAACACACTGACATTTTCACACAATTTTGGCATGGGTATAGCGAGGACCAACAGCAATATATTAAATGTTACCTCTACTTAGTTCCTGCTACAGTCTTCTGCTTTTTCATTTTGGGAAGCAAAATCAAAGCTGTCTCAATGGAGTAAACAGGATCACATACAGGTGATCACTCCTGCTTCCCAAACACATACAAACAGCTTTGGGAAAAATACAAAGCCAACCAAGGCAATAAACATTTAATCTCATAAGGGAACCACTAATACAACTCTTCCGAAAATGCGTATTTTTATCCTCTGCTCAGGACAGTCCTGTGGTTTGAAATCTTTTGAATAAAACACTTGAAACAACCAGCTCTGTGAATATGACAGTGAGACAATCCTGTTACTTTTAACCTTTCAGTAATATAACATTAATTTTTAGTACACCTTTACATACTGTTTCCATTACCAGAAATCTTGATCCTGAATGAAATCTTGTACTGAATTCTTGTCATGTATGAGATATAGTTTACTAAGGAATACAGATAAAAAGGAAAACTCTTACCACAGCAACAGCTAGCAAGCACTTAAGGTTTCTAGTAGAACATTTTCAGCTTGTAATTGTGTTTCGTAGTTATAAATAGCAATCATCAATGCCTGTAGTTAGGCCAGACAGTTGCTCTTCTCTCTATGTATTCCTTTTGTGCCTGATGAAATTACTTTTTCAGGCTACCTAGGCCAACAAATGCCTTTTAATACACTAATACTTGCATGGAAGAAGGTGTTCTCCCAAAGAGGAAGGAAAAAGAAGGTTCTGATTTTATTTTTCTTCAGTTTATGAATTACAGGTCTTCCTGGGCAGTGGACAACACTAAGACAAAGTGTGGACTAACTGCATCAGCTGAGCAAAAGACACCCACAAATCTGAAGACTCCCTTATGCAGGTCTCTGCTCCTGTCAACAGGGAACAGACCTCAGGTACCTTCCATGCTCAGAGCCCTGAGAGAGAAAGAAGAGAAGTTTCCAAGCCACCACCACCAAAAGTTAATATTGCAAAGAGTAGGAACAGAGCAAATGTTAGCACACAATGAAAGGAGAGATTTTCTACACATGCTAAGAACTTTCCTTTGCCCCTGCTGCTATGTGAAAAGATGGCACAATTGTTATTCAGGGTGTAGCTGGGTAAAGACAGCAGAAAGGCCCAAAGTGGTCATATAATACATCCAATGTGCCAAATCCACAGCAAAACAAGCAAAAAACAAAACAACAACAAGAAATCCACTCTGCTTCTCCAGCTGAAAGTTTGAAACAATTTTCAAGCAATTTTTACAGTCAAATACTTGCACTAAAATGAAAAGGGTGTATGAAATAGAAATAAACATTTCTACAATGGTAGCTAATGAAACTTGACAACAAAGTTTGGTAGAAAGGCAGAACATTCTTTACATGAAATCATAATCCATATCTACAAAATGCCTTCTTAATTCGGAATGCCAGTACATCCTACCCAGACTTAAAAAATTAGCTTCTCCAAGCACTGGTTACATTTATGCATGTAATAAATTCTTAAAAAGGTAGCGTAATAACAAACAGGGTAAGAGAATGGCAGAGTTCTTCCACAGCTCAGCACAGCAAATGCAGCAAATCCTCAGCACACTATATATTTTGACAGTATGTTTAAAAACACCTAAACAATGTGTGCCACGGGGTTTTTTTCCTTACTATTGAGCCTTCATGCAGGGTGAAGCTGGCTGTAGCATCTGCTAACGTCCCAGAGGATTCTTCAGCTTCCTTCCTTTCCTCAGCCTCGTCTCTCCATTGCACACTTAAGGATGAACGCTGTCTTCGTAAACTGGAAAGTTTCCACAATAAGATACTTTAACCAAAATTGCTTTTGTCAAATGCACGGTATTCTTTTAAAGGATAATCAACGGATATAGCAGATACCACGTTAGCACATCACATGGCTTCTGAAGCTGCTTGCCTTTCTTAACTGAAGGAAGAAATTTATATTCCTTCTAAGAAAGACTTGTCAAGTGGTTATGTTTTCAGTTACCAAGCCATGTATCATGCAATTCAATAGATTCATATTTGGATATGGCCTCAAAATTACATATAGCAAACAGAATTCTTCCTATTTTAAGTAACACAACAGTTCTCATGTCTCACATCACGTCTTGCACCATCAAACCCGACTTCACGTACAGTTCTCGCTCCTAAGGTTTCCACATGCCTGACTCTACTCTGGCATGACTTTTAAAGCAGACTACCCAGAATTTTAACCTGTTCTTGTACTGTGTCAGTCAGGAAAACAAGAGCCTGGCATGACTAAAAAGGCAGCTGATGAGGAAACTGCAAGGCCAAATAACAGCATAAAGGAGACAGAATCAGAGACAGGAATCCAAGGAAGAATTTTAAAAGATTGCCTGAGTATTTAGGCATGGTGCCAGGAAAGCCAAAAGCGTGCTTAAAATTTATGTTTGCAAAGGACGACAAAGGCTTTTCCAGCTCAAGTTTTAAGTATCTTACTAAAAAACATCTCTGTAACCATGAATCTTGAATGAGTTGCTCAGGAAACTTCCTTTTTTGTAGGAAAACCAGTTTCTTTCATTCTCTACTACTCCTTGTGTGAGTAAGTCAACATAAACACCTGTGTATGCAGACCCATAGAGTTCTAGGCTGAAAGAGAGGTCACCCAAGCTCTGTAACCACAGACACAGCAGACTCTTACCACACAGACACTGTGCTGGGCAGGAAACATCCCAAGAGACTTCCTCGGCTCTCACACTTTTCAGTATTTTTTAACCATTTAAAGCTTTCTACAGCCATTCAAAAGTTGAAAACAAAGATTATCCACTATAAATGATACACAGCTTCTTGACAGGAGTCTTGGGAGATTCAACTGAGTCACAAAAGTGGAAAACAATGTCTTCATAATAAGAATATAGAAAGAATGTTGATAGAATGTATACAGAAAAGCCCTCTTTTCTAGACCTGCTGGCTATGTTTTCCTACACTCACCCCAACCACCACTGGGGGCTGGAGCCTACCGTAACTATGATTTTCAAAAGTTTTGGTTTGGCAAATAGTCTGTAACAGGCCAGTTATTATCTGTACCCATTTCCTGTACCTTTGGTTGACATGGGCCTGTTGTTAATGGACTGCCAGGTTCTGAACCTTTCCTTTGGTTTGGCACATTGTACTAGATTTTCTGCTGATGGAAAATTGCAGGGAATGGAAACGACGAGTGGTACTCAAGCTGTCTGCTGCCATTTTGAAACGGCTTCAAAAGGAAACTTACACTTCTTTTCCTCTTTCGTGTGCTTTTTCTGACTCTTTGAAATCTTTCCTTGCTACCCCTGAAACAACTTCTCTCCTGCCATGCTGCTCTTCATTCAAAGTATCTTCAAGTTCTTGAATTCTCAACTACCAAGTGATAAAAAAGCAGTTAAAAGAAGTTAGGAAAGACTACCATGGTCTTCAGCGCTGTTCACTGTTCTGTTCTGCTTTTTACAGGTGAATGTCTTCTATTAATTCTATATGGACTTAGAAAGCATTGAACACATGTAAAAATATATTAATACATAGAGTTCAAAACGGAGAGAAATAGATATGCTGACCAAAAGCACATTTTGTTGTCCTTTGATGGAGTTTGGATTTTGCTGTTTTCAATTATTTATATTACTGAAGCTTTCCAGGGGAGTTCTATTTTTTTTCAGTAGACTTGTGAAAGGATGGGCTTAACAGTAAAAGCTACACATGCACTCAGAACTAAGCTCATGTGGAGCTTGTTCATGTACATGAACAAGAAGACAACCTTACCAGTTCTTCACCTATAAATCTCTAACTTCAAGGAATGCTAACCTTACAGCTCCTTTGTATGTTGTAAAAGTAGAGAAGGAATCAAGAAAACTGAATCATCACTACTTAATCATCACTTCAGAAATCCAAGAGCCTGTACTTAGAGAAGGTCATAAGAAAATAACTGACTGAAGAAGTGGCAGTGCTTGTTTGTGTTCCTCAGAAAACAAGGGGAAAAAAAAAGATGATATTCCCTTTTGTTTTCTCATTTAGTGTTTCAAAAGTCCAATATGAAGGCTTTGGTAGTCAGTATGAGACCACTCAGCAATCATCTTACAGGTTTTTCACACTTGTTTTCTAAAATACACCCTCCTAAGTGCTTTAATAGATCAAACCCTATGTGGTACAGTTTAATAACACAAGAATTTCATATTCAGGCATACATATGACATTTTTTTTTTTTTTGTGTATTCAAACCTCTCTGGTAACTGCAGATATAATAGCTTTGAAGCTGAAATGTACTCTGAATAATTACATTTGGAACTGCAGTCTCAGGATGCATTAATATCTCACACCTAGAGAAGTTGGATGTATGCACTCTATCCCCAAAATTACCTAAGTAGCCATTGCAAAGATATAGGACAGGCTATTTGAACAGTTTAACTATTGTGAAACATTTCTTTTCCCCTCACTGTTTCAATACTACTTTGAATTCTCAAACGTAAAAATGAGACATTTGGTTTTAATATTTATTCTATTAACTTGATAGTCCCCTGAAAACAGGAGATATTTTTCTATTATCTTTTACAATTTTGACACTCATTGCAAAAATCTATTCAGTGTTTTTAATGGAGCAAGGAAGTCTTAGCATTTTTTGAAGATTGTACATTTACAAGTTCATCTTCTGTTTTACTGCAAACTTCTACCAAATATTTCATTAAAAGTTTACCTGCATGGTTTCTGTAGTGCATTTACATTCTGTATGTGCTACTCTTGCTGCTGCAGCGTTTTCCTCCAGTTCCTTTATTTTCAGTGTAGCTGCCTAAAAGTACATTTTGAAAACATTGAAGTCCAGAAAGATGATAACATCGTGCAAAGACAACTTTAATTGTTCCGTTTATTAGGTCTCCATAAACCAACCTGTGGTATCGGAACAACTTGCACTTTGGAACTGTGAAAACTGGTATCAATCAATAAATAAAGGAAAACAATTACATATCCACAATATTAAAATAAAATTTTTGCTTAGTTAAAGAAATTGATGTAGGATTATGTTCTTGCTGCATTTTTTATACTCACAGATACCTATCTTCATATAAAGGCCTGGACATGGAATTTTAATTGAAAAAATGCTTTTAGCAAAAGCAGGAACTACAGAGTTGCTATAATAGAAATTCACATGCAATTTTAACTACACTGTTTTCTATCCAGAAATATCTTTTCACTTAAGATTGATGACTGATTTGAAAAGAACAATACACCCCAAAATTAGTCCTGCCTTCAAGTGATACAACAAAGAACAAAAAAAAGACATTGATATTAAAAGTCATTTAAGACACCTGAAGTTAGACAGATATAGGTGAAGTCATTGATTTTGGACAGGTAAAGCAAAAGAGCAAGTATGTGAGACTGAATCTGACTCTAAGCACTTCAGTTAGGGAAATATTAACTGGAAAAAAAATAAATAGAAATACAAGCTGTTGGCAGTAAATTTAAACTCTGTATAATCTCACACATTCTCAAAACGAAATAACTGAGAAACAGAGATCTGTGGAAGGCCTGTTAAAGAGAAAGTCACAGCACAGAGCTTACCAAACCTACTCCACAACAGCATCAGCCAAAAGGCTTAAGCTTTTCCTCCTCCCAAAAGACCTATCTGCATAACATGCTTTTATTAAAAAAAAAAAAGGCCACAAATCCTGCACAAATACTCCCTCTATACCTCCACATTGCTAAGAGCACTTTCCCAGGGACATCAAGCTCTTCCCATCTGCTGTTAAGACACCAGTCTCAGGTCAGGCTCGCAGCATTCACCTGTGAATGCACCTTTCCTGCGAAACTGATGCTCCACATTTTGTTAATCAAACACAAGGCACACAAAGTCTACCTCAGAGGTTCCACCCCTCAAAAATGAAACTGCTCAGTTGTGCCAGTGCTTGCTGAGGCTCCCAGCAGCAGGCAGAAAGCTTTACCTCCAGTTCTTTGATGAGCCTCTCCTGCTGTTTATCCTTGAAATCCAGGCGGTCGGCCTGGAGCCTCAGCATCTTGCTGCAGCCGTGGTGCTCAACCTCCCTATCATTGAAATTCCCAAGCATGCTTTGCAGGGCAGCATTAGTTTTCTAAAGATACACAGGTAACTGAATAAATAAATACATCAAGAGGTACTTTTACTAAGATAAAGTACTGCAGTAGAGAGTTCAACAGAGGAGTGGAGGCCGCATCAGAAGATGTTAGAAGTTTAAAATCGAAGATGCCGGCACATGTCAACAGAAGTGTTTACCCAACAGCAGACATGCTTTTAACTCACCACCAAGAAAACTCTATTGGCCCCAAAATCACTGTGAACATGACCTCCTGTGGTAACACTAAAATCAGAGCCAGAGCTCCACAGGAAATCTCTCCCTAAGAGTACAGCCCTTCCAGTCTCTTCTGTCTCCCAACTCAGTGGCAAAGATAGAAAAAGGGTGCATTTGTTGAAATGGCACATGGGGACAGATGTTCATTTTTTTCCTGATTTTTATTGTTAAAACTTCAAATCAGATGTTTTTAAAAACAGTAACTCTTACAGACTAAATAATTTTAATTTCTGCTATTCTGGAAAGGATTTTCTTCTTTCTAGAAATCGAATTACTTAAAAAACCTATTAAATATGAAGTCCTCAGTAGAATAAAAAAAGCTGATCCCCACATCAATTTCTGCATACAGAAATTGAACTAAGCTACAGGTTGGAAGAATCACTGACATTACTGGACTCTGTAGGTCTGTGACATCACTGCTACAAAATCCCCACAGTCCATATGAATTTGGACTAAATTTAAGCTAATCCTCTAGCTGTGCATGTCCAGCAAGACAGATTTCTTCCCTTTGGAATGCAAAATCAATAAAGAAGTAAATAAATAAACCAAAAGTAACAATTTCTATGGAACTATACCTGGAAAGATATAGAAATATTTATTTTTTTCAGGTTTATCTTCCAGATAGTAACAAAAGTGAATTGGGAAACGTGAAACAATTAACAGATAGTTTGTTGTAAAGTACTACCAAAAATGTTAGAACTTTTTATACTGGAAATGTGATTAACATTTGCAAACTAAAATTGTCATGAGTGTATCAAGCTCATTAAACAAGTCAGCAGGAGCTGCAGAATTTCAGAGTTTTGAGGATTTTTGGAACTTTTTGGAGGCCGTATGACTGTTTAAAACTCTGTATTCTGAGGGAAAAAAGGTGAAGGGATAGCTGTGTAACCACGAGGTGAAGCTATTGCCCTTCCCGTCGAACTCCAGCCCCTCCTATCCCGGGCCAGGATACACCCAACAGAGCTCATCATGAATCTGCCACAAAGCAGAGGGAGACTTTTCCTGCGTGTCCCAGAGACACGTCTCAGTGCTCTGTGACTCCACTCCCATGCCTGCCTCAGCATTTTCCCAGCCAAGTTCAGAATTACAGTTTATGAAGTGCAGTTTTCCCAGCCAGGATTTGCCTACATGCTCAGAATCCCACTTCTCTGCACGTATTAAGACCACAATTAAATCTCTTTAGCTTTCATTTATAGCTCAGAATAACTAAAGGAGATTTCAACCAAGCCTGTAAATACACAACACACAAGACTGCAACGCATTCAAAGTCATAATTTATAAACCCACATGTTTCTGATGTTTATCTGACAAGTTTAAATCAATTAAGCTTTCAATGCAGTCAAGTCCAGATGTAAGATTTTTTTATTTCCCGGAACTTTATAACTATACATGACATAATTGTAGGGTGATGGGCAGAGGAGCAGCTACAAAAGCAAAGGGGAAAACCGGAACGTTTTTACTGCTGAAGGCAGGTTAGGGTTTGGCACCTGTTAGTGAATCACATTTGCCTTTCAGAGAGTTTTGAAAGTTCTGAAAGACTTCTGAGTTCAGAGCCGTCAAGATTCTGAAAGCCTACAGCTCACGCTGCCCTGTTTAATGAGCTAGATATATTCATGGCAATCTTAGGCTACTCATGTCAATTACATTTCCTAAAATTTGGTAGCTTTAATACATCTACCCAGAAAGCCTCTTCCTCTACAACCACTGGCAGAGAACACTGCCAGGGAACTGACAGAGAACACAATGCCCTGAGCCACACACTGCTCCTTTTGTCCTTTTTCGAGGACAAACATCACTTGACAGAGCATAGCGTACTTTTTCAACGTTGATCTTTTGCTGCCGCATTAAACTCTCTGAAGGCAGCTTCTGCAAAACACTGTACACAACAGAAGGCAATACCCTTCCAGAGCCTCCTCAAACCAACTCAGCCAACCTACTGTTAGCCAGAACTCAGAGCTTACCCTGCTTGCAGCTGGCAACTTAAAAAAGAAAACTCTATCTAAAAACAGGCTTCTTCACAGCCTGTATCTTGCCCTACCTTTATAAGAATCAGCTTTGAATAAAAACTGACTTGTGTTGCTGCTTGTTTTGAGAAGGATCTTAGGTCCTGTCCACAAGCTCCTCTCTTGACCACTGTGTACTGATAACTTGGCTTAGGTGTTTACCATGCCAGCCAGCCACAACACATTCCATCAAAGCCCCAAACCAGTGTTACACACTAAGTGTAACTTCATAAAGCTGTAACCTTCAGGACTATTCTGCAGTATTTAGCTATTTGGGGAATTTTTTTCCCCTTAAACCAGAAAAACTCCAACGCACCACACACTTTGCACCAAAAAACTTTCAGCCAGCATCTCATGGAACTTTCCACCTTTTCATATATCATACCTGACAAGCCTTTTCTGCTTCAGTTTTTTCTTTGAAAAGGAATTCCAGTTCAGCAAGGTGTACTCTATGCATGTTATCCCTCTCCACTGCAAATCTTTGTTTCTCCTCTTCCCACTGCCTCTGAGCACTTTGAACCATTTTCTCAGTCTCTGCTGCTTTCTGCTGGTATTTGTCATTGAGTACTGTTGTTCACAAAAAAAAAAAAAAAAAAAAAAAAAAAGAGAAAGAGAAAAATAGCTCTGCAAATAAGCATGTTCAGAAAAAAAAGCTATAATGAACCTAAGTTTGTCTGTGTATTGGGATATCCTGTGACACACTGGAACATTAACACTTTCACGACAGAGAAGCAGCCACATTTTGTCTTCCTGTAGCATCTTTCACAGAAGGTCATGGAAATGCTTTGGAGATTTCTACAAATGAAAGCTCTTCTCCCTTTGGAAAGGAATAAAAATTCAACTCTTTCAAGTGAGGCCTCTATAGCATGGGGAACTTAATTGCATTTTTCTGCAACACTTGGCTAGCTTATTTCCAAATATCTACGTGAAAATTTAGTCTGTATCAATTCATTTCAAGCTCAGTTTAAGGAACGGTAAAGACAGATACCGGCCACATGAAAAAGACTCTAGGAAAACCTCAGGCAGGTTGGGTGAATGAGCAAAGGTTTGGCTTTTCTGGGGAAGTTTACTGCTGCCCAAGTGATTTAAATCTTCAGCCCAGCAACTGCCCCAAGACAGGGAAATAGTGGATCTACTTCTCTGTGAAAGCTTCAATGCCAAGGAAAAGTTCTTTTCCTAAAAGCAGTTTTACTAGGAACTTTGCTTCATTTCACAATCTCAGCCAAAATATTTTGTATTAGCTTTTAATGTTGCTGAGTACAGCTAGCTATGTTGACATTTATGTGATCACCACTTTCTAATAGATTTTTACTTCAAACTCATCCCATTCTTCTGAAATTTCTTCCTAGCTGGAGAAGGGTGAAACAACCAGAAGAGACATGGTGGGAAAACACAGAGAATTAGTGGACACAATGATGGGGAACACCTGTCAGATGTCAGGAAGTCGAGCCTCAAGAAGAACAGCGGAAAAACAGTTTGGAGAAAATACTAAAGACAGGGCACAAGTGAGGTGCTCTGCCCAAGAATTTAAGTTGAGATTGTATGAAAAACACCACACGAGGTGAGCAAGGCCCCACGAGACCAGGAAGAAGAAGCGGTAAGTTAAAAACTGAAAAAGAAATGAGAAGCAACACCACGACTATTTGGCTTCTTTGACATGTGTCACGATAAAAACAAAACAGGAGAAAAAAACCCCAACAAAGAACAAAACAAAACTAACAAAAAACCCCAGCCAAACAAACAACAGTTTGAGGAATTTAAACCAACCGAGATTTTTGTAATTTGTGTGTTCTCCAAATGAACGAAAGTGCAGATTTCTTATTATCTTTAAAAAAATCTGGCGGTATAAGCGCACTTGCAAGTTTCAGAGTCTCCTTCCATCCTTGCAAGGTTACAAAGTCCAGGAGTGCTCCAGTCTTTTCAGTGAACACCAAAGGTTCACAAATACATCTCCTGTACTAAATTTAAAGAGTATTAGACTTACTTAGGTAACAAAAAAAAATGCATCTCCCCAGCTTTTAAGAGTGAGAAATACCTCCCTGTTTGAGAAGGATTAAGAAAACTGGAGTTTCTGAATGCAAAACTAATAGGGGGGAAAATATGTAGGTAAAACCCCTCCTTTCCACATACTCCTATCATAACACACGTTATTTGTATAAAAACAAAACCAAAGATGACATGAAGAGGCCAGATATGAGCAACGAATAGCTAGAAATATCTGAAAAGGTGAAAGGAAAAAGCAGCACAATGAGAGCTCTTGGGGGGAAAGAAAAAGTTTTTGGAAAGAATGTAAACTAATAAACAGGATTAGATTTTATTTTTCTTTTCCCCTGAAATGTAGAGGGAAGAACTGCTGGCATCGTGATAAGCAGGAAGTGGAGAGGGACACCTTAATTACAGTTCTGTACACACCAAGGGAAGGAAGAACAGAAGGTAAGGAGCAAGAGGGAAAAAAAGGAATTTATAGGTTTAGCAGGTTATATTGAATTCATATGAGACAGCAAGGGCTTTCTAAACTCTTAGGAGCTTACAGAAGCAGATGAGCAAGACATGGGAAAATAAGAGACTTTCAAAAAAGGCTGTAACCGTAAAACCTTGTGCAATCTCTGCTTGCTTTCGTGACTTGGGACTGATGTAGCCTCTGGTCTATGATTTTGGGGTTTCTATTACCTTGAAGTTCCAAAAGTTTCCTTTTAACATCCCACAACTCGTCCTCTGCAGAATGTAGCTGTATATGAGCCTCTTTTCTAGTAAATGACCTTGCACTCTCCAGATGCTGATGAAGAGCTTCTCCTCTCTCACGTGTCAACCTTAATTTCATTTTTTTTTTATAGTGAGATATCTAGAAAATAAATATTTCAGAAATTGCATTCACAGCTGCCATCTTATTCCATCTGAATTTGAAGTACAGTCCTGAAACTGCACATTTTAGATACTTTTTTTTTGCAAACTGATCCTGTTCCCAGATGACTTTCATGTACCTCGAATATACCTCTCTGTTTTTCCAAACATACTCTGCCTTAAGAAAATAAAAACTACAATTATATTCCACAGGCAATTTTCTGGTAACTGCATTTAGCCACTAGAAAAGCAGTTGTGTTGGGATACTAGATTATCAGACACCTGGTGACTCACTATGTGAACACAAACTTCAGTCCAATGATGTCCAGCAGTCATAATAGCAGTTAATAGCAGTATGCTATTAAACACGACAAACAGAACAAAGAAAAGGCTTCCAAATGGCTCTTATCTGGTGCAAGAAAGCTAGTCTAGTCACTGCTGCCAAAAACTGGACCCAGGAAAACACATTCAAGCCATTTGAATGCAAGAAGGTGGAAAGTAAAACATGCACTTCTTCAGAACATCTACAAAGCAGCAGCCTCCTTATAACCAGGAGCTCCAGTCGTGGGA
This sequence comes from Anomalospiza imberbis, assembly GCF_031753505.1. Taxonomy (NCBI): domain Eukaryota; kingdom Metazoa; phylum Chordata; class Aves; order Passeriformes; family Viduidae; genus Anomalospiza; species Anomalospiza imberbis. Next base: position 372,879 of record NW_027100377.1, on the reverse strand, counting down.
AATAACTGGACCCCATTACAAAGGTTTCCCCTGATGCTCTTGTGGCAAACTGGTACCTAAATGAAGCAGCAGTGAAAAAATACTTCATTAAAATTTTCTTTCATTTGAATTTTATTACTGCTCTAAGTAACAATTCTGCTCTGAGGAGTTTGTTAGGGGCAGCTGGTGTGGGTGCTCATTCATCTGTCTTCCACTAAATACAGCCAATAAACCAAGTTTGTTGTTCCCTATCCGTTTATTTAGAGATTCCTGCTTCTCCCACAGTGACTTGCTCTTGTTGTGCTCCCACTGCTCCATCAGTTGTGGGGTGATTCTGTTTTGAGTCACCTGATGAGAGGATTATTTCAAGGAAACAAATTACATTTATTCCAAGGGTAAAATAAAGCAAACAAACAAGAAAAGTCCTTACCTCTTGATTGCGTTGATTGTGTAATTCCAAATTTCTTTTCTCCAGCCTATGGAGTTTTCTTCTCAGATCTTCAGCAGCGTCCATTTCTAGTTGATTTCTATCCTGAGACAACTGGAACTCTTCTATATCATTATCTGAGCTGAAAAATGTGTTTTGAAAAAACATGAGCATTCCTTTGACATTTGAATGCTTCTTTACTTCAATTACCCAATCATGGGTCCAGGGTTTTAAACCTTCACGTAAGTAAAATTATTTGGTGCAGTTTTCACTTTACTATTGCTCTCTGAAGGAAGGATTCTATAGAATTGCGCCAGATGATAAAGATGATATAGAATTGTGCAAGATAAGAGAGATGTGGCAGCAGGGACTTTAAAGAGAGATTCACCTTGGATTAACAAAGTTGATTTAAGCGTAACGCATTCATTACTATTTTTCAGGATCTTTGTTTCTGATAATGAACTTCCTTCATTTTTGATAATTAACTTCCAGGAGGCATAAAAACATAATTCCAATTATGCAAGTTAAAACGACTGGCAAGCTTTTTGTCTCCACAATAAGTCTCATTTTTTAACATTAGTTACTGTCTCAAAACCATCTCTGTCATGAATCAAATGCACAGATGTGGGAAAAAAACCTCTCTTTTACATGCTTTGTCTTCAGAGATACATTCAAACTACAGACATGCAACTGATCACAAACACAACACAAATTGAAGGTTTAGTCCTCCAAACTGCCCTGTTCTATCGTAATTTCCACTACTATTGCAGTTAAAACAAAATCTACTTGGCAATTAACGAAATCAGCCCTCAAGCACCGCAAACAATAACAATAAGAGTCCAAACCAAGTTTCTATACGTAAAGTGAAAAATGCATACAAAGAATATATAAAATTGTATATATACACACTCACACAAATATGTATATATACATATAAATAAGTATATATCAAAAAGTATTCATTAACCTGTTGAGTAATTTTAAGTGAAATTATTATAACTTCAAACTGGAAAAGTTTTAAGTTTTAAGTTATTTCAGTTCTTGAAAATCAGTGTTTACATTATTTGATATGTTCATTTTGACGTTATTTTAAGTATGTAAGACTGCAATAATTATTTTCTCCAGACAAAAGTGCAAGAGTTTATGGGCAATACATGTGAAATACACTGATAAAAGAAACATGATTAAATTAAGCACTAAACTGGTATCCTATATTACAGAAATAGAAATACTAAAATACTTTACCTTTGTCTACATGAAGTATTTTGTACAGAAATAACACTGTACTGGCATTTAATTAATAGCTCTTTCTAAATAAAAAGTGACCACTTTATCTATAGATTTGTGTCTAGGCACAATTAACGTTTTTCATGACCAAAAATTACCCAATGACATATGTTTTCACATGTTTTTTTTTTTGACTGGCCAAAGAGACACAAGTGCCATCAACAAGGGGGATCGGTAACTTAGATTAAATCTTGTCTTTAAAGACATTACTACTATTAAAGAGTGAAGTTTCATTTTTTTAGCTGCCGACCATAAATATTTTATAATTGAACAAATACTAAGTGTGTTCCCATTTAAAAAGAAGACAGACTTCATCTGTCAGATCAGAACATCTATACGTAATCAGAAATTGTTCCACAAGGTGCCATCTTCTTAACATATTTGATGTATTTAATAAATGTAGGAGATAATAATCATTAAAACCTGCATGCACTGCAAGAAAACCACAAGCTCATTATTGGTTTTCAGTACTTACTACCAGAGCCATACTCAGAGCAAGCAACATGACTCAAAGAGCAAGAGATCAACAACAATTAAAATCACTTTTTTAAATGCAACTCAGGTACTGCAATAAGAAGATTTGGAAATAAGTGGAACCTGAACATCCAGAGCATCTATAAGCTGAAGAAAATATTGTTTGTGCCCATCATGTCATAGCTTTGAGTGACTGTTTTTCCTCCCTTTCTGGGGAAAACACAGAAGAAATAAGGGCAAGTAATTTTATATGGAGATGATGAACGAACTGCCAATCTCAGCTGAAAATAGATAAAAGCCAGGCAGCACCAAGGGGGAAAAAGGAAACCCAAACTGAAAACTGGGGAAGACTTGGTCCAAGAAACACGGGTGATGGAAAGGGACCATTTATTTGGTCTGTAGGCAGCAGGAGAATCATTTGCCTTCTTTTAACTTGGTGAGATTTACCATTATTTTCATGGAGACCACACAGAATGAAAGCAAGAGAATACCCATTCTTTGTAAAAACCTTTAAGGCTTTAATTAAATTACATTGGTTTGTATGGCAGTGAGAATTAAAGAAATCTGTTTCTTTCAGCTCTCCTACGAAATATCCACCAACAAAAAATCATAAGGGAAAGACACATAAAAACTTACTCATAGGAGAAACTAACTATGCAATTAACTATTCTGCTTAACTGAATCTGTGGGAGCACTGTGGGGGAGAATAAAAAAAACAAATCTATACCATGCACAAACGATATGACACCACAAGCATTAGTAAATTAAGGATGCTATGGAAATGAAAAATGTGTATTAGAGCATTAAAACAGAGAACATAATACTAAGTACTGGCAAAAAAAAGCATTAGACACCTTTTGAAATAGCTCATGCACCACTTCTGAAGTCACAATACAATTGATGGAAACTTAAAAACATATATCAGAAAACCCTGATTTTTTTCTTAGTATAGAACAAAAAAAAAAAAAAAAAAAAAAAAAAAAAAAAAAAGCCCCAAACCAACAAAAACAAATGAAAAAATCCCCAGCCAGCCCGTGCCAGCACTGTTGAACTATTGCTTATGTTACCCACTTCATTTTGGTTGTCTACTTACACATTTTCAAATAAAATAGAAACCAGCCCGAAGAATTTTTGTTTCTGTGATACTTTCTTTAATTGTCACAGCACGGCCAGCAAATGCAGGACTTTATGAAAGCTTCCTACTACTACCACTTCTAGGAGATTTTTCCTTCCATCTTCATGTAACAGCTAGAAGTGCTACAGCCATAAAGCTCTCAGAAGATTCAGTCAAAGACAAAACCACACAAAGTCCCTGGAAGGTTTCAAAGTATGCACAATTTGCAGTCTAACAAAATTCAGAGAATGTTTTCTACATCCATTTTCATATATTAGTAGCTCATTAACCCTTGATATTGATCTAAAATATGTTTTTTACCAACTACAGCTTTTAATAAGACACCATTTTAGCAGGACTTTAAGAATCTTCTATTAAGCACATGAGCAGGTGAAATAGCTCTTGAGTTCTACATTGCAAGAAGGTATTTTGTAGCTCAAAACCTTAATTCTCAGTGTTCAGTTCACAAGTCTGTTGGTTACAGTCAGCACTGACCATTGCAGAAAAGCAGCTTTTCACTACCTTCAGTTCCACAGCTGGCAGAAAATGCAGAATAATTTTGCAATTTAGAGAAATGTTCTTTCACTTACTACCTAGCAGTGTAATTTTGCAAAACTTCTGCAGCTCAGGGAGCAGACTGCAGTCTGATTTTCTAACCAAAGTCTGTATTTGTGGAATTTTGCTGTTCCCATATAACAGGCAGTTTTGTACAGAAAAAAGAGAGACAAATAGTTTGTGTCAAACTCTTATAAAGTTATAAAACACAGGGGTCATGGTAAGACTTACAGCCAACCTCTACCACCTCAATAAATGTGGAAAACCCTCCTGTGCCTCCTGGGCAGTGCTCCTGTGTGCTGGCAGAAACTATCTCTACCTCCTGATGGCTCTATGACAGCTCACATCTACCACACCACATCTGCTTCCTGCTCAGCACTAATTGCATCATTTCAGGCATCTAGAAAATAAATAAGCCACAAAAGCGGGAATTAAACTGCTACACTTAAAATCCAGAACTGGACCTCACCAATCAGCTTCCCAGGAAGTGATGTTGTCTGAAGGGGGTGAACTCATGGTGTCCAAACTGCGGTTTTTTTACGTCTATAAACTGCAGAGAATTAAGAACATAGTTAGCCATACATCCTTTTACTTGATGAGCTTCAGAGATAAGCCTCTTCTATATCATAAAACCATCAAGGCCACTAGCAGAGACATGCTTTACTTTATTTGTCAACATACTAAAATACTGATCTTTTAACCACTCATACTACCATTCCACGTGAACAATTACCACAACTTCAATCTGGCATCGGCTTAAGAAAATAGAATTGTACTGCTAGTCCTCTAAGCCTGAATATCGTAGAGAAATAAATAAATATATATGTAGCAGAATATCCACCGTCAGAGTTTTCAGAACACCAATAAAAAAATGTTATGGTTGCGTAGATTGAACTACGTTCTCTTAAGCAGATTACAAACTCTGCTTCTCTTCAAAACAATTCTACACAATTCTAAGGGAGATAAACAAAGGTACAACGATTTTTTAAGTAGATAAAATATCCAAGGTTGCCTGCCTAACAGAACACTTGCTGTGTTAAAGGCTGCTAAGTCTTTCACAAATTGCACAGAATTTTTGCATGAAGATGTAGCCCTGAGAACTAAGAAAATCATTTTTCACAACATCATTCTTTTTATTATTGCAACCTACACCAAACTCTCATAATGCAAACAAAATTGTAGTTTCATAACGCTTATCAAGAGTTAAGATCAAAACAATCAAAAAACAAATCATTCAAACACAATCAAAATATCAATTTTTTTCTGTCACATCCACATCATTCTGAAGTTTTAAAACTTCTTTCAATGACTCTGAAGTCACATAGAGGAAAAGAAAAATCTAATTCTGAAGAGTGTCACCCGGGAATGCTAAAGATTTTGAACATGAACTATTCCTCTGTTAAAATACCTATCAACAGCTTACTAGCACACAAAGGAATAAATTCAAAAAGCATGCTATTTCACATAGGGGGAAAAAAAAATTCCAGTGCCACGGAGCAGCTTGTTGGAGTTCCGTAAGTAAACAAAACAGCAGAGGAAGCTTTTGCTTGGGGAATTAGGTTTGATGTCTCATTTAAAACTTGTGTCAGTTTCTTCTTGCAAACTTCTGAATATATGCTGATTCTTCAGAATAGGCCACTGATTTAGATATGAGGAAGAAATTGAGGGTGAGGGTGGTGAGACCCTGGCACAGGGTGCCCAGAGAAGCTGTGGCTGCCCCATCCCTGGGAGTGTCCAAGATCAGGCTGGACAGGGCTTGGAGCAGCACCCTGGGACAGTGGAAGGCGTCTCTGCCCATGGCAGGGGGTGGAACAAGACGACATTTGAAGGTTCCACGACATTTGAAGGTCCCCGAGACCGCTCAAGAATAAATCTAACCGTGATCTGAAGGGGCACTAACTTAGAACTGGCAAAGCCCGGAGCGAGTAACAAATCCGCGGTGAAGCTGCAGAAACTCATTGGAAAGTCTGCAGCGGATTTCTGGAGCTGTCCCGCCGGTGCTCCTCCTCCAGCATGACGAGCCGGCACCGCCGCAGGAATTCCAATGCTGGGACCAGCGGGGAGCCAGGCGGGAATTCCGCGGCTGCCATGGACGCGCACAGTGACGTCACAGCTCCCGGAACGGAGCGCGGCTCCCGCCTTCTCTCCGGCCTCCCAGACATCTTGCAAGGCTTAAGGGCTCCTGACGGTAAAATATAACTGCAGGAAGTGAAAGACCGACTGACACCAGAGCCAGGCTGAGACTGCGTGTCCTCAGGGCAGCGCCCAGGTTATGGAGAGGAACAAACAGCCAGAAAGTTTTGAATGTCTGTGGACCGAATTCAAAGCAGGGGCCTCTCTGGGCCACAGCAGCACATCTCCCGCGATGAGGAGGGAGTCAGGGCTAGGGAAAGGTTCTCGTGAAACCTCTCAAGCCGAGAGATTTCGAGCCCCATGTGTGAGCATGTGTGTCAAACAACAACTGAATAAAACCCACCTACAGTTCCCTGGGAAAGAGCTCTCTCCTTCTCCAAGCACTGCTGTACTTTCTGTGGCTGCGATTTTAAAGTTCCTGTTAAAGTCTCTGTCTGCACACTTAGCGTGCAGATGGTTTAACTCTTTGCTGGCTCCAGCCACGGTATCCTGAGCTTCTTTCAGGTTTTGTCTTACAGCACACATCCATCAGGATACCTGGGATATATCATTCAAGACTGAAGGTTTTGATTGCAAGAGATAAAAACTCCACAACATTCCACACTCTCTGGGATAAGTCTCAAAACTTCATTTCTCCTTTGTGACCTGATCTTTGTAAATGGCTTTCAGTCGTGGTTTTGTTAATTCTGTGTCATGTACCTATTTTAAATATATTGTGCCAAACAAAATAAGCGGGGATGGAGGCTGTATTGTGTGTTGTTTCATTTCTTCCTTATTATTCCAAGAGAATTTAGTGCACAAGGTTGTGATTGTAAAACAAATAAAATAGGGAGTAAGACAACAAACTAACTCCATGGACAAATCACGGTCACAGAAAAGTGAGGTTTAAATTTGGATATCTGAAATAAAGATTGAGTTATAAAATGCAGACTTTCTCACAGTTGTCTTCTCTTTCCTTTTATGAAGAGAAGTTGTCAGGTCCAGTGCATGGCCATGCTGTCTGTCTTCTTTTAGAGTTTCATTGAAGACTTAGCTTTTATCTCCTTCTTCACTGGAGTGCAATTCTGGTTTTTCCTTTTAGTCCTGTAGCTGTTGCTCCTATTCATTCCAAAGGGATCGTGCCTGATGCTTCCAATGTAATGCATTGTTTAATTCTCTTACACTCCAACCTCTCACAGTGTGATGAATTTTTGCTGAAGCATATTTAATTGCTCTTGCAGCCTCTGGGCTTTCTCAGCTTCTTTTTTTCATCTGACTGAAATTCCATTTGAATTCTGCAAGTTGTAAGTGCAGTGACTGGTGTTTCATCTGCACTGCATGAAGCCTTCCTGTAAATTCAAATATTGCCTTCTGCAAGGATGCTTTGTTTTTCATACTGGACAGTCTGTCACACAATCCACACTCCAGACGAGTACTCTTTCTCCAGATCAGCGGCGCACTTGCTGTGGCCCAGTGGAACTGTCTCCATTATTGTGTTCAGCTTCTCCATAATTTCTGGAGAAATTATGGTTTTAAATGTCCACAAAGCCCCGACTTCAGTTTGTTAACAACATTCTGCTGTTCAGTCATGGAACTGCTTATCACAGCACGGAAATTAACTAGGAAACCAACTGAGTGCTTCAAAGCTGTCAGTTTCTTCCTTTTCACAAACTGGCTGATTGTGCCTGTGTTTGGATTCTCCTACACACACTCGAAATCCAGTTCCTCTTTTTAAGCCCTTTTGTCCAGGTGAAAAGGGAACAAGAAGACTGGGCTGAAACTTTAAGTTTTTAGCTGCCAAAACTGCAATCACAGCTCCTGAGAACACATACACCAGGCCTTTGGTTCGTCTTTTCCTCAGCCTTTCTTTGTCTTGACTGTTTTCCTCATCAGCAGGGAGACCATTAATTAGGCTCCTGATTTTCTGTTTCACTAATTTGTGGATGTTGACCTGGTCCTGGGAGAGTCTCTTTGGGAAGACATAAGCACACAGCTGGCCATCGAGAGAACACAGCCATACCATGCTCCTTTTTGCCCGCTCCTATTCGTTGCATTTTCTAAATCCTTTTGTAATTTGCCTGCTAATGTCCTGGAGATTGCCCCAGGTTCATAAGTAAGAAGAATTAGAAGCTTATGGAAGTTTTCTATACATGGAGAGAAATAAAAAATGCCACCATTAAGCAAAAGTGCAAATAAGGAAGAATAAAATAAAGAGCAACTGCACAGCCACTGTTGCATGCAAAATATGTGAAATCTTGTTTCCACAGCAAGACCCAGCTACTGAGAATTTGGAAGTCAGCAGATCTGTTTGTGGCAGCTCACCATTACTCTGGAGCTCAGCAATCACATGTCCTGACTATCATGGATATCCTTCAGAAGGAAAACGTCAGAAAAAATCATTTTCTTCCAGAGACCACTCTGAATTCTGCAGGAATAATGATGGGTTCTTTTGTTCTGAGACAGTTAGCTGGTGGGAAGAGAAGTCGTCATGAAAGCACGGTAGTTATAAATTGGACAAATTAGGACTGATCCTACGAAGCGGGGTTTTGAAACATTCAGCAATTTACTCTCCATTCATCAGCTTCTGAGACATGGACTGTGCAAAATGAGAGACAGGAGGAGAATTGGGACAGAGAGGTTGGAGATTTCGGAGTTGTTACACCAAGCAGAAAATGCTAGAGAGGTTTTAGCCTTAAATCCTGCTGCTGAGAGCAAAACGTCTTACTTAATAACCCTGTTATTCTCTGTTGCTTTTGGGGATAAAACCTCTGTTGCAGCCAAGGATTTTAGAGACATTTAACCCCGACTTCAATGTCCCTGCTGCATGTGGGGAAAGGAGCTGTTTTCCTTGCTAAAAAACATGCCCTGCATGCTGTCATCAGTGTCACAGGTGCTGGTATGGGAGAAGATGCCTTTGGGTTGGATCTCATCAGCCAGATTTTCAGCTGCAAAAAAGCAGCTTAAACATCACTGACCACTGCTGAAATTCAAGATGCAGTTTTCCTAAGGTGTAAGCAAATGGTATCAGTTTTTTGTTAGAAAATAATTACTGTCTCTCTGACTTGAGAGATCTATCTCCTGTAGGATAAAAGCATAGCTCTAAAGAGCAGGAGTGTTTCTAATACATGATCTTCTGCTTTCTTGCCTTCCTTGTCCAGGGTCCCACGCAGCTGATTTTACTTTGGGTTTAACCAGATGCTCATCCCTTTCCTTAGTCTTGTAGTTATGCTCTGAGCATCTCTGGGGAATAAGAGGCTCCAATTTGTTCCCCAAAATGTTCCACCTGGTCCTGCACATCTACAGGTGAGCCTGCTTTGGGGTGATGCCTGAACTCCTCCCACCAAGACCATCCACGTCCATCCAGGTCCAGCCCTGCCAGACGTGCAGCTTTGTCCATCAGTGACTCCGACATGGACATTAAGAGAGATTCAATGCTGAGAAATGCAAGATGGGTGCCATTAAAAAGTAATAAGTAAAAGGCCATCAGAAAGCATGTCCATGTCTCTGAGAGCCCCGCTGAGCTCCAGATCCCCAAGAGATGTGGTGGCCTCCAGCCCCCTTGGCCAGGAGCTGCTGCTGGTGGCCAGCAGCCGCGAGATGAAGCTCCGAGCCTGACGATGAGCTGGGTGTGCACAATCCCTCCCGCTCTCTGCACTCCTATTCCCCTTCTTCCCTCCTGCACAAATGTGGAGCTGTGGGTGTGTAAACCATTTTCTTATTGAATGAGTGCTTATTTCAAATGTCAGTTTGAGGTTTTTCTTTCCCATCTGCATCTCTGACTTTTCTGCTTTGCTCTCTTGTCCACCACAGGCCCTGCTGGGTGAGGACTCAACCCACCAGGGTGACCAGAGAGTGGGGCCCAGTTGTGAACACAGAACATCAGGCCAGCTTCACTCTATTTTCCTGCTAAAAGCTGTGGGAGGCAGGGATTATTGGTGTACTCAGAAGGTTGGTAATAACAGTCAATGGAGATTGACCCAGGCAGAGCCATGGCCAAGAATTTCCAGGAGTTTGCCGAAGATGTTGGGGTAATTCTGCCATTCGGCCGTTCCTGTAATTGTGGCAGGAGGTCAATGTCCTTCCTGCAGCCGTGGCACAGACAGGTCCAGTATATTTAGAGGCCTGGAGACCAAAGGAGTCATCAGAATGACCTTGCCCACCTTTGCAAGGGACTGTTTGTTCAGGAAAGTTTTTCATTATTTTTCTGCTCAGGTAGAGGGCGGCAGTGCTGATGTCACGGCGATGGCAGCTAAAGAGAGGCAGAAGTTGTCCTTCTTAGTGCAGAAGAAGATTGCAGTTGCAGTGTTTCCCCGGGCTGTACTCCAGGTACTCTCAGTCCCTGTGTTGCCTGCAAGGCTCAGTCCTGGCAGCCCCAAGCAGATTTGCTCTGAGGGAAAAGTAAGTAAGAGAAAAAGGGAAAAGAAGAGGAAAATTAAGAGAAAATAAAAAGAAAAAAAAAAAAAAAAAAAAAGAAAATAAAAAGAAAAAGGAGAAAAAAACCACCAAAGCAATGCCCAAGCAGTTCTGCTTGTTTTTCCCTTCATTAACCAAAGCACATCAATTTTCCTCCATACTGTAGCATCTTTTCCAAATCCTGCGGGTCTTCAAAACTTTCAGGCTTTCAAATCATCTGTACATTGTTCAGTCATGCGTGTGGGTGCCCTGGGTAAGTTTAGGATGTGTTTTTCTCCGACTGCAGTTAGAATTGTACACTAAACTCCTGGCTGTTTCTGGGTACTTTAACAAGTTGATGAGCTTGCAGCCAGGTGCCCGGGGCTGGGATCCAACGTGGGCGGTTGATGCCAGTGCTGTGTTCCTTTACCACAGGAGCAGGGCCATCCCTGGCTTGCACAGTTCTAAGGACAGTGAGGACTCTAGCTCCCCACCATATCCAGTGGCTGAGCACAGCTGCAGAGAGACAGGATAAAACCCTCTTTGTGACCTCTGGGGGTGTGGGAAAAGTGAAGGAAATTTTCCTCTGGGTTGAAGAAGAAAGTAACAAAGTCGCTTTGGTCATAATCTTTTTCAGTGCCACCAGGACAGAGCTGTTCCTATTGTGGTGGGCATCTTCATGGAGACTCCCAGGCTTCCTTCCGTTGTTATTTCTGTCTATTTTAGATGGATTCTGCATCTGCATTTTTTTCAAGAGGAAAAAAAAAAAAAAACAACTTGATGATTTTTGTTTCATGAAAGCAGTGCTAGAGGGACCAACAAGCACTGCAAATATTCCTTTCATGTAATAATCCTTGGAAATAGTATGGATAGAACAAACTCCCCTTTCCAAATAGCCTGTCAGGCTGGTGTGAATGCTCAGAGAAGCAAAACATGCTTTTGCTGATGTAGTTCCACCAGCTAGGTCAGTCAATGAAATCAGCTGCCAAGGCACGATCTGCTGAATGCTGGACAAGCTGTGGCTGCATCAGGGTTTGGGTTTTTGTTTGGTAAAGAAAGTAATCTCTGGGTCTCTGCCAGGGCAGAAACTGCCCTGCAGAATGGAGCTTAAACAATGGGATCTGGGAGAGCAGTTACAGATGGGAAAGAAGCAGCTGGAGCCTCGTGTTTCCTTTTCCCCAGCCTCAACTCCTGATAGCCACAAGAGAGACACCAAAGCTGCAGCAGCCCAACCGATTCTCGCCTTGCCTGCCCAACTTCCTGAGCTGCTGCCTGCAGACAGACGAGGCGTGGCGCTGGTCTGCCAAGGAGCTCCTGCAGGTAAAATGCTAAGGGGCTGCAGGTGAAACAGTGTCCGAGGGATGGGCTCCTCCTCCTCTGAAGTCCAAGGCATCAGATGAGCCCTCTTTCTCCCGACCTCCACTCCTAGCGCTGTTCAAATGAAAATGGTGAGGAATCCTAGTCTGGGCTGGGCTGGGCGGGCAGGGCCCTGGGAAGGTCATCTGGTCCAAGTATCCTGCAATGAGCAGGGAGAGGTCAGGTTGCTCAGAGCCCCTTTCCACCTGACCTGGAATGTTTGCCCCATCCCTACCCAGGGATGGGGCACCTACCACCTCTTGGGACAACCTGTGCCAGTGTGGCACCATGCTCCATGTAAACAAGTTCTTCCTTAGACCTAATCTGACTCAATCCCCATTATATATTATAAATATTATCCCATGTCCTATTGCAACTGAGTCTGTTAAAAAGGTATCTCTTACTTCCTGAGAATCCCCTTTGAAGTACTGGAACTCAGCAATGAAGTCTCCCTGGGGCCTCTTCTCCTCCAGGCTGAATAACTCCAGGTCTCTCAGCCTGTCCTCAGAGGAGAGGCGCTCTGTCCTCTGTTTCTGTCGCCCTGTTTTGTAATTTGGTGGGGTGTTCTGTTTTTTCTAATGGCAAAAGAATTGAAGTAGAGCAATGCAGGGTACAGAGCGATGAAATGGTGGTGGAGGAACCCAAGGATGTCAGTCCTGGCAGAGCAGTCTGGAGAGATTTGGCTGCGGGCAGGAGGGGCTGTGAGGGGCTCATGGTGAGCCTCTCGTTTGTGACCCCCACCCCACCCTTAGAGCTTTCTGGCACACAAACAGGGACAGCTGAGAGAGACTTGTCCCAGCCCCATCTGCTGCCTGGCACGCTCAGGCAGAGGGGAACTGGCCCAGGCTTACTGCCAGGTTGTGTGGCAGAGAGGGAACTGCTGGAGCCAGCACCACTGGGCTGGCCCTGTCGGGAAGAACGGTGCCATCCAGCACAGGAGGGGCAGGGCATGGAAAGGTAGACACTGCTCTGTCTCCCTGTGGAAATGAGCATGGTGCCTGTCTTTCAAAGACAGGGACCTATGTGAGTCCTTGGAGTTTCCTGAAAGGAAGAAACCCCAGGGACAGAAAGCACCACTTCTGGAGTGCTGGCAGGGCAAAAATCCCAGCAAGATGGAGAAACCAGAATAAACGGATGAGTGGGATTCTGGGCCAGGTTTGCCTGTGATGGCAAGGTCCTGCACATAAAGATGGGGTGCAGATGGTCCCATTGGTCCTCTTTCTGCATCTTTCTAGGAGCCAGAGGAATCCTGTGAAATACTGAGCTTGGACACGCATGGTTCATTGGTTTTCATTGATTTTTTTTTTTTCCTTTGGGCAGCATCCATTTGTAACATTTGCTGAGCCTGCGTCCAGCCTGCTGCCACTGTTTGTTTCAGTGAAGAAGAGGAAGGAGACAAGAATGTGATAATCACATCAGGACCATTACCATTTACTTTGACTAGGATTGTAGGTCAGGGTTAGGGTTAGTGTTAGGGTAGGATTGTCTAATAGGACAGGGAACAGTAGCATTGGAAATGAATAAAGTTTCTGAAACCACAACTCACCTTGAAGATTCCCTTCTTTCTCACTCCGTGAATAACCTCAAGGTTTCCTCCTGAATTGCCTGTTGTTTCTTAAAGGTGCAAAGTGACACTTAGGGAGTCTTTGGCACGGTGTGAAAGTGGGGAAGGCTCTCCTTCATTCATTCTCTTCAGACCACGCTGCCTTTGGAATACGGCCCACTGGTCTGTTTTTGCCCTGCTGTGGTACTTCTGTTTGAGGCAGAAAGGGCAATGGCATTTGCAGGAAAAACCAAAGGGGGAGTGGGGCAGTCCAAACACCCTGTGCTGATGCAGGCCTTCAGCTGTGACCCGAGAGCATTTGGGCGCCTGCCACTTGGACTTGTATCCCTAAGTGCAATGTCTTTGGCTGGAGGAGAGCCTTGCTCAGCTGAGAAAGCAGAAAGATCAGAGAGGGTGCTCTGAAAGGTCTCCTCCGGTGCAGAGCTGTCAGCGACTGTGAGGTGAGAGCGGGCCCGGCCTTGCCCGGGCTGGAGCCGCAGCAGAGCCCCGGCAGAGCCCGGAGCAGCCTGAGCCTCGGCACAGGCAGGCTGCCAGGGGACCCTTGTAGCTGCAGGAGGCGGCAGCCCGGCCCTGCAGGCCTCTTCCTGGCACCGGGCACATCCTCTGCTCTCAGAGCCCAAGCGGCAGCTGGCTGCTCCCGAGGGGAAGCGGAGCCCTGCTGGGCACAGCCCCGACCGGAGGCATTGGCCGTCTGGAGTCTGCCGCGGGGCAGAGAAAGGCGAGGGGCAGCCGAGGGCCGGTGGCCTGGCTGAGCTTTCCTACTCTTCTGCCGGCTGCCCTGTGGCTCCTGGGAAAGGAAAGGTTACCAGTGTGTGCAGCACTCTGGGCACCGGGGGAGGGAGCCGGGCTGCTGGGCAGGCTGGAGCACAGGGCAGCGTCCTTCAGGCACGGCAGCTCTGCCAGGGGACCCGCGGCCAGCGGGAGGCAGTGACAGCTTGTCAGGTCCCGTCTGCAGGAGCCAGCGCCTCACACAGCTCTGGGAGGAAGCGCCTGCGCTCCTGCAGTTCTGCACTGAGCCAGAGCAAAGGTGTGCAATGCAGAGTGTTTGGCAGAAATATTCAGGGCCAGCAGGCCAGCCGGCTTTGTGCTCTCTGGCGCACAGCAAGCGCTGTGCAACGCAGCTCTGAGCTGCTGGGAGAGAGGGAATCGGGGACGTGCCTGAGGGTTTTGCTTGAGTAGCAAACTGATTTAGAAGAGAGCAGAACAATTGCAGTAGGCAATCTGTATTTTCTTCATTAATTTTCTGAAAGAAAGTCACAATGTGTTGCAGACAGGTAGGGGCATTGTGAAAGAAAGGCCTTATAAAATCAGGCCTTGCTCTGCTAAAAATGACCAGCTGGCCTGTTATGTCTTCTACGTGCAGCTAGCTAACTTCCCGTGTGAAAAATCATAAGAATGACTGCAGTTATTACAGTTTGCTTCTGGAATAAACAAGAAATCTGTCCCATGAGAGTCCACAAAGGAAAAATGTAAACACATGAGTAGAAGAGGGAGTCTTAGCACGTCCACACAAAACCACCTTCTAAGCAATGAATTGTTTGGCAAGAAAACGACCAGGCAATTGGAGTTGAACACGAGGCCTGTGAAAACGGTATAAAAAGGAGTCATGTGAATAAAGAGTTGGCTTTCCCTGCACGAAGAGACCGAGTCCTGGCTGCTTTATTGACACAGCAATGTGGCTTCCCTCAGCAAGAGCACTCGCAGGGTGTATTGATGAAATGCTTGTGTTTGATTTCCAGAATAGGAAGGAGAGGCGTTAAGTGTAACAAATAGGGCTTAGTCTGGAGAATTCCTTTAGCTTTAACAGGCGCGGCTGAACCCTGTATTGCCCCATTGCAGTGCCTAATGTGTGCAAGTGGCTACTTTAGCCTTGAGAATAAAGAGAGTGGTTCTGCTAAGAAGGTAGCTGGAATGCATTCAAAGGGAAGAAAGTGTTTTTAGGAGGCTCTTGACCAGCAAAGGAGAATTTGAGGAATGGAATATTTCCCAAAGGCCTGTGTCAGGAACCTGAGTCGTGTCCGAGGCCCTGCCTTATTTGATCCATGGTTGAGCAGGTTGACAAGATGTAAGAGCCTGTCTGAAGCCCCTTGTTCTCCATTCTGCCTTCCGATTGCCATGAGAAAGAATCCCTTCCCCCGCTGCAGTTCCGGCTTAGAACAGGACACATTGCAGGTGGAACCACTGAACCATCGTGCTAGCTGTTCCGAACAAGGCCTGACAAGAACTTGGCAAGGAGTTGGCAAGGACTTGGCAAAGACCTGACATGGACCCAGCTCGGGACAGCCTGATGCACGGCCTGCTTCTAATCTACGTTCTTAAGCCGAATGAACTTTTGGGGGGACTTCCGTGGTCCTCCATTGAAGACCCCTCATCTGCCTCGTTACCACTGTGACAAATAAAGAATGAGAACCCTCCTCCCAAGGACTGAGACTGAGACCCCTACTATAGGGAGGAGGGGAATTTGGTGGTCTGACCACTAATGACATGACCTGTTTCCCTTCAGTAATTTCAATGGACTTATTCTTCATTGTATTCGTCTTGCTTTGGTGGTTTCTTGTGGACTCACCTGTTCCCTCGTGGTGATTACAATGGACTTTCATTGTTACACTTGTTCCCCCGTCTTTCCTCTGTGGACTATAACTGGACCCTCCGAGTCGACCAGAACTTCGGAGACTCCCCCGACACAACAGACGGATCCCCATCGTCCGGACCACTGAGGATCTCGCCTGTGTTGGTAGCTATTCCCACCCCCCTCTTCTCTCTCTCTCTCTCTCTCTCTATTCTTTTATCTCCTTTCTGATCCCCACTATCGCATATACTGTTTTGGCCCCTAATAAAGGTGCATTTGTTGTGATTAACTGATAGTCCCTTGTTGTTTGCCTTTTTGTACTTTTGGGATCGGTGAAAAGAACCATCACGACACCCCGCAATAAGCGGATCGTGACACAAGACAATGAAGAAAAGTGTATTGTTTAATGGGTGGAAACATGACCCTTGAAAGTGAAACAAGGCATTGGTCAATCGGTGGGCAGTTAAGGTTTGAAAGGGGAACAATGCATAATGGAGCTGTTGTTGGCATGGAGTCGGTATGGTGAGCCATCGTGGCCTCATCTGACGTGCCGGCCATGTGTGAGCTGATGCTGTGACTGGGAAAATTCTGCTCCTGCGCAGGAGATATAAGGCCTGGTTCTGGGCTGGAGGGGTGAGAAGGACGAGATGCACACCGTTTTGGTCCAGGGGATGTCCTGGAAGTGCACTGCCTACCTTCCCCTGCCACCGAGCACCACGCTCCATCTCCCTCTCCTGCTCAGTGGGTTTTTAGGAATCCAGGGCTTGGTATGTATTATTTGCTACTGGAACTAATGGAATAAATTTGCTTTGCAAGCCCAGTTGTGTCTTAGATTATTTTGTGCATGGGTCTCCTCCTGAACCTGTGGCACTGACCACCGGGGACCTACAGGATACTCCTACTCTGATGTCAGTAAATTCTGAGAAATGATTTAAATATGTCAAATAATTTGGAGTAATGTTTAGCCTGTAAGTTTCAGCTAAGTATTGAATATGTCCTAGTTCCATGGATACAAACTAGTAAGTGGGATTGCTGGGTGTGCAAGTGTTAGGGAAGTGATTCCCTATGCACCGAGTACTGGAATAAACGAATGCCTCCTTTCTAACCCTGAGCTGGCAGCAGGGATCAGGCCCTGCTTGGTAACTTTCATTTTGGCAACTTCTGTGAACAGGTAAGAAAGGTCAAAATGAAACCTTTTCCAGCTATTTCCATCTGCTTTATCTTTTTAGGCTCCAGAACTCTGTGGCACAGGTGGCCTGGGTGTGTGCAGAGCAATGCAGCCCCCACACACCCTCTGGTTTCCCCACAAGTTGCCATGCCTTGTTCCCAGGTGTGCCCTGCTCTGGCAGGAGAAAGAGCCCGCAGCACCGTGGGCACCGTGCCCTGCCCAGCCGGGGCTCTCTGGCACAGAGCAGCAGCAGCAGCACCAACACCTTTCAACCCGCTCCTGCCTTGGCTTCTCCTGGGAAACAGAAGCCTCTGGAAATCAGCACCGCCAGTTGCATTCCCAGCTTGGAGCAGCTCCTGCGGGCAGGCAGATGCTGCCAGTTTGACTGTTCCCAAAGGGGAATAAAGGCAGAGATGTACGTACTCAGGAGCCCTGGGCATATCCAATAAACGTGCAAATATGTGGGAGATTTGTTTGGAATTATTTCAGCTGTTATGCCAACAGTGCGTTCTCTCCTGGTTCTGTGTGTTATAGATGATTAATGTAATAGTTGGCTCTCACAATTGAGAGGTAGATATTATGTGGATGTTAAAATGTATAGTGATGTTATTGTAATATATCCTGCCATAGTTCTACTTCCCCTCCCCCTTGTAATAGCCTTGGTAGTCAGGGCTTTTGGGAAGGGCCGGCTTGTGACCAGGAGGCGCGGTGTAACAACACCTGACCTCCAGTCAAGATGTAAGAAAGGAATCTCCACCAGTGGACGGCAGAGAAAGGGTTGACTGACAAAACTCTGGAGGGGCTAAAGGGTATACAAGGCAGAGATCCGTTTTGTAGATGAGCTGCTCGTAATGGTCATAGAGACTCCCAGTGCTGCAATTTTTCCTTGTTCAGTGCTTTGTTAAGGTTTAATAAACCTTTGACGTTTTAAAAGTGAGGGTCATTTCTCAGATATGCAGTGCTTTGGGCTATTTTCTTGGTCTGGCTCCCTTTGCTTGGGTCCCAGCTGAGTGCTCAGTTGGGGTACAGGCTGTAGGTGCTTGGTGCGCTCTTGGAGTTACTCTTGGATCCCTTGAACAACAGGGTTTGGCTCACGAGGGGAATTTGTGCTCCTTTGTGACAGAGGAGAACTTCGCAGGCTATTGGGCGTTTGCTGTGCGGAAGG
This sequence comes from Anomalospiza imberbis, assembly GCF_031753505.1. Lineage (NCBI taxonomy): Eukaryota > Metazoa > Chordata > Aves > Passeriformes > Viduidae > Anomalospiza > Anomalospiza imberbis. Next base: position 354,717 of record NW_027100377.1, on the reverse strand, counting down.
TTGGTTATTGCTTTGCATAAATTCACAGGCCAATATCGAGTGTTTGCGTTGTGATGTCAGGGCATGCTTGCCATGTGGTCATGGTGACATCAGAAGGTTGACTTGGTGCACGGAAGGCCTCAGTGTCCTCAGAGCAGTCCTAGGGCTTGCTCAGTGCAGGAGCATCCTCCTTGTTGAGGCGTTTGTCTGTGGGCAGCTGCACACTGACAAGAGCCTTGTTTTTTCTAGTGTTGGAGCAAATCTGCACAGCAGTGCTACAATGATTGAGGAACTTGCTGCTGCTTTTTTCACTGTTTACGGCATTTCCTATTCCAGCTATTACCTGACTAATCTGGCACGTAAGTAGAGGTTTTCCCTGGGTGTAACAGAACCTGGCTTTTGTATGTCTTCCTGCTCTTTCTTAGTGACTGAGTTATTTTGAAACAGAAAGAGCATTAGGGTGCCGCTGGTTTGGTAAGGCTCCTGTCAAGACTTTCAGCTAACAAGGGGGTGTCTGTAGCCACAGGGGAAGCATTTGCAAAGGAACCCGCAGGGGTTCTGTTCCCTCCATGGGAGAGTCTGAGGCAGCAGAGTCTGTCATTTCCTCAGTTTGCTGGGACAAGCAAGACAGCTTTGAAAATGTAAACTGGAGAACCTTCTTGGAAGGCCTTCTAAAAACTCTGCAGGTGTTCCCATAATTCACGGAAAGCTTCTTTCATTCTAAATTTTGTCATGAAAGGATTTGACTGTCTAATTGGACCCTTGACTGAGTGCTAAAATAGTGATTCCCTTTGCAATGGAATGCAAACTCCAAAGCAGTGAGTGTCTGCTCCTGAGCCCTGGAGCTGCTGCTGTGCTGTGTCACAATAGAGCTGCCACAGCTCAGTGGAATTTTGAGGAAGCTTTTCTGGGCAAATGTGTCCAGCAAGATAATGAGCATTAGTGCATACAACTGATTAAAAAAAAAAAAAAAAAAAAGGTGCTGGAAGGAGAGAATTTTAAAAAATCCTGTGTGTGTTATGTGTTTGGTAGAACAGGAGCATTGGGTGTTAAAGAACAATTTGCATTTTCTTGACCATGTTTGTATTCATTTACTGGCTAAACAGGCCAAAGTGTAGGCACAACCAAGAATACTGTCCTGATCTCTTGCTGGTTGTGTGAATGAAATGTATCTCCTGGAGTGTCGTGGTTTGACATGGAAGTTATTTTTTTTTTTTCAGGAAGTTGGGTCAAACCAATCAGTGGTCAAGTTTGGATTATTGGCACCTGAAGTGACCACTGAAGATAGGGATACGCCTCTGAGAACACAGGGGGTTAAAAGCAAGAACTCCCAAGAGCTCGCTCTCTTTGGTTCTGGTCAGGGTGCTGTGCAGACCTCCCCTGCCCAGCCATGGGGCTGGGTGGGGGAGGGGAAGCCATGAGGCCTGGTCGAGGTGAGCTGAGGGGTAGAAGGACTGGAACCGAGCCAGCTCCTGTGGACGGAAGGGTGGAGAGAAGCGGAGATGTCTTTGTCACCCCCCCCCCCAGAGGGAAGAGATAGAGAGTCCGGACGGCACCTGTAACTTTGCCGGCGCGAAGGAGAAGGAGGGGGGGGGGAAGGCGCCCAGCCTTGGCCTTGGGAATCGGCTGCTGGGCAGAGATATCAGCCGTGCAGAGGGAGTCTGAGCTTTTAACCCTTTCCTGAGAAACGAAGGCTTTGTAAAATATTACTCCTCCTTGATTTGAAGTAGAAGAGAGACAGTCTGGGATCCGAGATGATGGAAGAAGAAATTCTCGAGTTGGAAGGAGATGATGGAGTGGCTTGTGGCTGGACTTCTCTTGTTAGCCATAGACTGAACCAAATTCTCCTAACAGAAGCTGCAATTAGGGTGGTGCGTTGGTGTGCCAGGAGACCTGTTTCAGTGATTACCAGCAGAGGAGTAGAGAGAAGGTGTGGAGAAGCCCTCTATCTTCAAGGAAGAAGAAGAGGAGAAGAAGACCTCTGTTCTTAGACCCTCAGCCCCAGGGGAAAATGGGGGGGACTGTAGTCCCAAAATGAGAAACTTAACTGTTGTCTCTTTTGGTCCACGGCAAAGCATCCTTAAAGGAGCCCTATGAGCAGTCTGTCCATGCACGGTGGTGAGAGCACTGTGACATGGAAAAGAGTGTCACCATGGCAGATTTTCTCCGGGCGGTTGCCATGTGTGACATGGAAACACAAGGGTGGCAATTGTGTTTCCTGGGCAGTCTGTGGCACAGGAGAGACTCCTGTCTCCCTTGAAAGATTGAGTATTTGAATATCTGAAGGGGAGCAACTTGATCAGGATCCTGGGTAGTGTCTCACTGTTAAGTTTGTTTAAAAATTAGGTGGGAGGAGGAGGGGTGTTTTGGAAGGTCTTCATCCATGATTTAGTGTTTGTAGTTTTTATAGTAGTAGTAGTTTAATAAAGTTCTTTCCTTAGTTACTAAGATGGGCCTGCTCTGCTCTGTTCCTGATCACATCTCACAGCAATTATTTTAAAAAGTATATTTTCATGGGGGCGCTGGCATCGCGCCAGTGTCAAACCATGACATGGAGGGATGTTGTGAAACGGAAAATACTCTCTGTTTGCGTTGCTTGTTCTGTGGGATTCACCAGCCCAGGCAATTTTCTCACAGCATCTGGTTCATTTTCCCTTGCCCACTACAGGTCACCTGAAGCATGTCTTCAGCGGTGCTGATCCTAAGGTGAGTGAGAAAGGAACATTTCATGTTCTTGGTGTTGAAGTATTGTAGAGTAAGCTGTGAGCTTAGCCAGAACAAGTAGACTGTACAGGGCCAGCCATGCAGGCCGACAGAAAATCCATTTTCATGCCTTCAACAACAAACACAAAGCCATATCTGGATATTTCCTAATTTCCATTTCAGAGCCTTGAATACCAACAAACACAGTTTGCAGAGACAACATTGCTTACTGACACCAGACAGGGATGAATACTTTAAATGAGGAATTTCCTGTAGAGTTGAATTAGCCCATTTTAAACAAGTCACAGTGACCTAGATTTTTATTCCTATCAAACTTCATGCTACTACCTTACAAGATGTGGTTGTAGAACTAGAAGGACAATGTAAAATTGTGGATGCTGTATTTGAAGTCAAACGGGCAACTTTGTGGTGGGGGAGCCCAGTGGGCCAAAAGGACCCAGGGGTGCCGGTCAAGAGCAGCTGAAGGTGGGCCAGCGCGTGGCCAGGTAGCCAAGAAGGCCAAGGGCATCCTGGCCTGTGCCAGCAACAGTGGGGCAGCAGGAGCAGGGCAGTGACCGTCCCCCTGGGCTGGGCAGCGCTGCGGGCACAGCTGGGAGTGCTGTGTCCAGTTGTGGGGCCCTGTGAAGCAGAAAGGCCTTGAGGGGCTGGAGCGTGTGCACAGGAGGACACGGGAGCTGGGGAAGGGTGTGGAGTGCAAGGCCAATGAGGAGGTGCTGAGGGAGCTTTAGCCTGGACAACGGGAGGCTCGTGAGGGACCTTCAGGACCACTTCCATAGATCCATACAGGACAGTGCTCACCACAAGGGCTGTTTCCCTGCCAAACATCCCCCCTCTGCATCCAAGTGATTCAGCCACCTGAGGAGGTGACATGATTGAGCCACCTGAGGAGCCCCAGATGACTAAAGCTCGAATCCACCAAATAGACGGGTCGGCACACGGAGCGCTGCAGTTCTCAGAGGTTTATTCAAGGCAGGAAAAGGCAGGAAAAGGTAAAAGGAGCAAAGGGAGACAACCTCTTGAGAGGGGAGCTGCCCTGAGTGCCTGCACTCCGAGGTCTGGGTGACCAGAGCCCTCGGAGACGCCCCCGAAGGAGGGGATAGGGGTTATATCCGAGAGAGAGGAGGTGGGGTCGGGGTACATACCTCCAATGGGGTAAGATCTTGTGGGAGGGATAGGGATAGTACAAACCAATGGGAGATAAGGGAAGGAGTGGTTTCAAGGAGGGAACCAATAACAGAACTTAGAACAAAGAACTTTCCAGAACCTGGGATGGTACCATTGCTTAACTGACATTAACTGGGGAGGGTACACCAAATGATGGACATAGGGAACGGCGGGAATCTTATTACCATGCCCCTACACCACAGTAGTTTCCCATGGTAATCCCGGCAGATCTCTTCTGAGACCTCCTCCCACACTTGCTAGCTGTTGCTGTGGTAAGGGTTTTCCTTTTTATCTGTATTCCTTAGTAAACTATATGTTATACATGACAAGAATTCAGTACGAGATTTCATTCAGGATCAAGATTTCTGGTAATGGAAACAGTATGTAATGGTGTACTCAAAATTAATGTTATATTACTGAAAGGTTAAAAGTAACAGGATTGTCTCATTGTCATATTCACAGAGCTGGTTGTTTCAAGTGTTTTATTCAAAAGATTTCAAACCACAGGACTGTCCTGAGCAGAGGATAAAAATACGCATTTTTGGAAGAGTTGTATTAGTGGTTCCCTTATGAGATTAAATGTTTATTGCCTTGGTTGGCTTTGTATTTTTCCCAAAGCTGTTTGTATGTGTTTGGGAAGCAGGAGTGATCACCTGTATACTCCATTGAGACAGCTTTGATTTTGCTTCCCAAAATGAAAAAGCAGAAGACTGTAGCAGGAACTAAGTAGAGGTAACATTTAATATATTGCTGTTGGTCCTCGCTATACCCATGCCAAAATTGTGTGAAAATGTCAGTGTGTTCTCTTCCCTTCGTTTTCCCTTCCTGCTCTCCTGGCCTATACAGTATTTTTTCATCTTTTATACCACTTTTATGTTCCCTGAATATGTTCTTTCCACTCTAGTCTGAGAATCTTATCTTGATCTCTGACTGTACTGTTACGGTTGTTTACATACTTTGTCCTCATGGCATTTGAGAAACAGCTTTCTATTAGCTTAACCAAAGTTTCTAAGTCACTTGTATGCACTAAAATTATGAAGAATTGAATTTTTACTGCATGCTTATTTATTTATAACCTGAATCAATTTATTATGCCACTGATTAAAATCACTGTAAAGAAATGAGGCATGGCTTGTGGAGTGTGACTGATGGAGCTGTAGGCCTATTTTGGCCAGCTATTTAATCATATATAACCCATGCAAAACAAATTTTTAAAGGAATTTAGAGTGTGTTGTGCTGCCTAGCCAACTGGACAGTTTTCTGTGTGCTGTGCAGCTGTGTGGGGGCACAGTTTGAATGCACATCAGAGTATTAACAAGGGAGAATGAATTGCATCCACTAAGAGCACAGAAATTTTTATCTGTGCCAGGTCAATGTTGTGGCCCCCACAGGACTGGGATTTATTCACATACTTTATAGGCATACTGTGTCTAATTAGATAAATTTGGTCAAATCACTTTTCTTACTCTGCTGTAAGATTATGCAATATTATGGCAGCAATTATTAGAAATGAACACAGGAATTTTGGAAAGCTGTGAGAATGAGCTCTGAGGCCTTGTTATCAGCTGCATGCAGCACTGCTACTGCACATGTGATGCATCTCTTTTGATTTGAACATTGCCCAGCTACAGCAACGAATTCTTCTTTGTGTTCCAGAGGGATGTGTCCATCCTCCTAAACTTATACCAGAGCATGGCAAACGCCCATGTGCTTGCCAAACATTCAGAGGTCGCCCTGGAAGAGTTACCTTGGACAGAGCTTTGTGCTCTCTTGCATGAGAATGTTGAAGCCCTGATCTTGAACTTCCACAAGGCTAAGGAGAGGGTGAGTGTCCCCAGGCATCAGCTGCCTCTGCGGAGCTCAGTGACATTTGTGCACACTGCAGGCTCGTTAAAAAGGAGAAAAAGGAGTGATATTCATCCCCCCAAGAGGATTTGGACATTAACAAATGAACACCGTTAATTATGGCTGGTCCACTGCTCAGCTTGATGCTGCTGCTGTGAGCATGTAGATGTGACTGGAGTGTGCATCAAGTCTCTCAGCTCCACTTTCTGTGCAGGACATTCTGAAAGGATTGTCTGATACCAGCCACAGGGACCTCATTAAAAGATAATAAATTCATCTTACTGATGAAGAAATTCACAGAATGTAGTCATTTACAGTCATAAAGCAAGTCTTTGTTTTACCATAATCCATAGCAAAATACACTTTCTCCAGGAATACCATCTTTAAATTATGTGTTTATGATTCAGATGTGCTATTTGAAAGAATGCCAGTGTGGGGTTTTCTGTTTAATTGCAACTTTCGGATTCTGACATTTTTATTCAGAAACACAATGGAAATACCTATTCTAAAACATGTCAGTATTTGTGTGCAGGAGGAGCTGTACATTTCTGAGTGATATGAATGCAAGTGAGCTTATGTGGCCTTTCTTGCCAGAAAACCCTGTGGTTTTAGGAAAAATAAAACCCTTTTAAAATAGGTCAGCTGGGTCCAGAGACTAAGCTGAGAGTAGCTAAGCCACTCTTCAGGGTTTGACTTTGTTTTCTGGTTTATTTCTCTTTTGAAGTAGAAGAGGAAAGGGAGAAGGAAAGACATGGGAAGGGAAGGAGATGGATATTGTTGGCAGTGTTTCTGGGGTTTGTGCCTCCCTGTTCTTGCATTTTAATTAAGCCTTGTTACTGAGACTGCTTGGGAGGTCTCTAGGGCTCTTCTCATGTACTTAGCAGCTTTTCTGGGATTTTAGACTGTGTTGCACAAAACCTTTTTTCCTACAGCTCAGAGTGATCTATCTGGATGTGTCTTGCTGATGCTTTCTAGTAACAAAGTGCAGGTGTGTGCATTTGGAGATCATTGTTGGCTTGGTTCATGCCTCTATTTAATTTGCATGGGGGGTGAAGTGTTAAACCACAAGAGTGTATCCCTTCATGCTTGTTGAAAACACATCATAAACTCATGAGCTATTTGTAAGGAAAACATTCTCTATGCTAGAATTCCCTGGACTTGTTTAAAAACTTAATAATAATCTGGAAAGTCTTGGCTTTTCAACCAAAAAAAAAAAAAAAAAAAGCAAAAAAAACCCTCCCAAACAAAAAAACTAACCAAACAACAACAAAAAAAACACCAACAACTCCCCCAAAAAAACCCCAAGCAAAACAAAAAATTAAATGCTGTTTTGATTTCTTGTGTGCAATCATTTCACATTTCTAAAGTATATACTTGGATTCCTAATTTACTAATGGACTAAAATTTAACAGAGTTGTTTAAAAAACAAGTTTGAAGTGTCTGGCTCAGGTTTCCTACAAAGAAGGTGACGAATATCTACAAGGTGGTAAAAGGATGGCAGAACCGAAACCAAATAAAATCTTTTGTTTCAAAATATATTTCAGTTTTGTTTGGAGAACCAAGTAATTCATCTGCTATGAAAAGGGTTTTATTTAGTTTTAATGAAAATTTTGAAGAAATTACAGTTTAGATTTTATGCTGGAATAGTCTGTGCGTGACTCAAAGTGAAACGGTAAACAATAATTTCTTCTTAAATGCTTGTCACACAGATATCTCACCTAGAATATATTTGCAAGCACAAGGCTGACACTCTGAAGGAACTTCAGCAGAAGCAGGAGGATGCTTTTGAGAAAATGTCTGAGCAGTTAAAAGCACAGGAACATTGCTGGCAGAAAGAAAAGCAATATCTTGAAGAGCAGTACTCAAATATCCTTGCAGAAGTTCATGCAAGAGCCCAGGTATAGTGCTGGGAACTTCTAATTTTTTTTTTTTTTTTCTTGTACCATTTAATTGATTTTTTCAGTCGTTTAAGCCCCTTAGCAGTTTAAGGTCATTTGGGAATTTAAGTATATTTTTAAAGTTAAAAAAAGCCCAAACAACAAACCAACCCATCACTGTGCTAATATTAACATCATTTAAAATAAGAAATAAATAACTTTTTTGAAGCATTTGTCATGAGAAGCCTGCTTTCATCTACAGTGGGTAGTATTTTTTTTCTGAGAATGCTATAGCTGTAAGATCGAATTTCCTTTTTTTAAGGATTTCTGAGGGCAGCAGCTACTTTTTCAGCATCATCATTTGCAGAGATTGTATGGAGTAACAGTAATGTGGTGTTACCTGTGGATAAATTTAATTGCATATGTACTGATCCTAAGAACAGTGGTAATGACTCTGCTTTAGTGATACTACAGTGAGAAGTGGTTTTAAAGTGTGAAACTCTCACTGCTTGTTAGATGAGTTATTTGCAATCCTGCAATCCAAAATGTTACCCATTATTCCACAACCACCATTTGCTGTCTTTACCATCATATTCCTTCACACCAGTTTCAATTAAAAGTCTTGTGAATAAAGGAAATAGATGTCCCTTGTTATTTGTGAGTTGCTGCAACTTACTTCACAGAATAATGCTGTAGTTGATGCAGATTTCAGGGCTGGAAGTCTTTGCATGCTGAAAAATTTAATCTGTCTAGTCTCATGTTCCAGCCTTCTTACCTTTTTCCTCTCACTTACACTGGCTTTCTGCTTGGTAGAGCAGTGCTCTCTCTGAAATTGGAGGATGTTACTACTATTGTTAAGTCAACTCATCGAACTGTATTGTGGGCAGACAAGCAGCGTTGGACCTTCTGTGAGCTGTCACCATATTGCTGAATGTTGTTAGAAATCAGGAGTCCAATTTGCAGTTGATGATCATGTCAGTTTCCCCCCTACCATTGCTGTGGTTTCATATATCTGATTCTGTAATTGTTTTCTAGAAGAAATACTTTCATCACCATCATTACTAAGAATTTTTGACTCCTTTAATGCATCATTTGAATGGCAAAACGAAGAATTTTCTTTTTGCTCTTGTCGAGGCAAAAACTATCTAGTTAATATTTCTTCCGGTTTTGTTTGGTTTGTTTCTGTTGCAGAAATGTGAAGAAACAGTGCAGAAAACCAGGCAAAATCTGTATGGCCTTGAACAAACCTGCGAGAAACAGGCCCATGAAAACAGTTCCATGACAAATACATTATCAAATGCTCACAAGGCACGCTCCTCCCTGCTGGCAGCCTGTGCACTGCTGTCAGGGGCCCTGTGTCCTCTCTACGGCAGACTGTGCGCTGTGTCTTGCCAAAGAGACATTCTCCAGGAGCAGGTGAACCACCACAAATTATTGAACCAGAAGATCATCAGCCTCCTTTATGCTCTCCCTACTAACGTGGAAAACAGCCAAGGCGAAGGCAGGCTGAGGCAGAGAAGAGCCAAGCACCTGGTTTATGTCTTCCGAAGAGCTGTGATTGCAGTTCTGGCTGCTAACAGGCTGAGGGCTCTGGCCCGATATTCTTGTACCTTTTTGGTCTGGACAGATGCCTCCAGAGGATGCACTGGAATTCAAGTTTGTGTGGGAGAATCCAGAGGCAGGCATGTGTCACGTAAGTGAAATATTCTTAGGTCAAATTACATGGTTAGGGAATAAAAACAAAAGCAAGATTATTATTATTATTGCTGGGGCATAAAGATATATTTCATGACATTTGTACAAATTATTTATGGATTTATAATTTTTACGTTGCTTGACAAACATATTTCATTCTACGAGGAAATGCCTAGTCATGTGTTAAGCATTACAGGTAAAATTGCAATTATGCACATGAGCTCAACACTGTCTGATATTTTTGATATTTGTGTTATGGATTTCAGAACTAGGTGCTACAGCATCTTCTCTGTGGCAAATATCTTGCAATGTTCCTGAATTATTAACTGTCACCTTTTTTTTTTTTTTTTCCCCTAGAAAAGGTATTTCCTCCTCTTATTTTAATAATTTTGAATATTTATTTACTACTAAGACCCACAAAAATTGCTTTCTGATTCAGGTGAAATATTAGCATGGGATTTCGAAATTTTCTTCAGAGATTATATCTACTTGCCCCTTTCTGTTGCCAGACCAGTTTATACTTCCCTCTGCAAGGATAAATGGTATCAAAAATGTTTTCCACATTAGAAGGTTCATCTACTTTTTTTGTTTTTTAGTACTTCTGGAAGCATGCTTAAAACGGTCTAAATTGTCCTGACTAATTTGTTGTTTATATGCTTATTTTTGGTTAATTTCTGAAAGAGCTGGAGGTAGCAGTGTGCCATATCCTAGTGATTCACTTATCCTGCTAGCTGCAATTCTGTTTCCCAGGTTTTGAAGAGGAAGGAGTTGACTGTATTGAAGCACTTGACTGGTTGACTAGCTCTAACCTCTATACTGCAATAGTCAGTTCCATCTCTGAACTAGACGATGTTCTCAGCAAACAAGGTAATTCTAACAGTATATTGTTGTAGCAGAAATCTATCAAAAAAATAAAAAAGTCAGGGTGGTCATATCACTTCCATTTTGATGATTTTATCTAAACCATTCTGGATCATAGCTCTGAAGAGATATTTCTGAATATTATGATAGACACCTTTGATGCGAGGTTATATCCTGAGCTAGTCAATACAAATTTTAGTGGGGCTCTTTCCCTGAAGGAGTAATTTTATTGCAGGGTAAAATGGTAAACCTCTTCTGCATTCTCTGAATGATCACATCTCTGTACTGTTGGAACAGATTCATTTTCTTTAACAACTGATAGGATATTTTATCCTTTCATTGTATATAGCCATGGAAGCAGAAGGCTGGAAAGTGTTTCTGGAGTTTATTTACAGTGAGAACTGATACAGGCTCCCTTGGTTCATCTGCATTGCTGCCATCCCTGGTTCTTTATTAATCTCTAGTTCCAGAATCCCCACAATTTTGTCACAGAAGACAAGGATATTAGAAGAGGGATAATTTATGTGAATAAAGGGAAATAGCAGGAGAAAGACAAGGTGATGCATTTTCCAGAAGGCTAAACACTAAGTTGGTATAAAAGTTGTTTTTGAATCAAATGTGCTTAGATTCAGTTTCAGGCACTTTCTTCTTTGATCATGCTGTTCTCAGTAATTTTCATTCATATCCTTTAAAAGCAAAGTTTGAACAGTGTTTCAGAATCAGTATTCTGTGTTTCAGAATATTTACAGGTTCCATCCTGTATAAATGCAAAAGAACATGATATTACAAGAAATGGGAACTAATAAACTGCTTGATGTTTCTTTTTTGTTGTTGTTTCTTAAAGATGCATGCTCCTGGCTTTCTGGACACTCCCTTATCAGGGCAGCCAGGAACTGCTTTGCAAAACTGATGGACAACCTGAGCATACTGATGGAGACAGTTCAAGGGAAACCTTGTGGGTGCAGAGCTTACCTGGAGAGGGACTCCCTGATACAGAGGCTGGCTCGTGGGCTCCGCAGAGTAAATGCCCAGGCCCTGGAAGCTGGATTGTATGACAGACTGCCCAGCACAGTAAGCAGATTTACAGTCCTCCTTCATGGAAACAGAAGGTTTACAGAAGCAACAGAGAAGCTCCCTGGAAAGCACCATTTATTTTGTTTCAGGCTGGTGATGAGTCCATGACAATGAAGTACCCCTATATGGACACTCAGAAGTTGATTTGTCACACATTAGGGTGTAAATAGGTCTTTTCTTTTATTGACAAAGAATTTTTGGAGGAGGTTTAGTGTATCCAAGTAAAAGGGTTTTTTTCAAGTTCTATCAGATCTGTATTAGCTTATAAGAACAAATTTGCTTTTGGCTTGATGTAAATGTTTTATTATGGTTTTCTACTTTCTCATGTCTACCATCCTTTTTCAGTAAAGATAGCCTTCTTCCCTTAAACCAAAATGAAAGGATAAACTCTTTCTCCAATAATCTTTTATAGTAGACTTTAGGTGAAAATAGTACTTCTTTGTAAACAGAATTTGCAGTAGCCCTTGGTAGGGTTGGTAGGTGACAGGTTCAAACTTTTGCCCTTGTGTATGTCTTTTAGAGATGGAGGAAAAAATTATGTTTTGTCTTCATTTTCTTGGGTCATAAATATGATTTCTTTTATTGCTAAAATAGCAGATTTTATAGCCCATCAACTTGTTTTTGTATGCTGACAGAGAAACATAGCAATCTTGCAGCAAGAAATATTTGAATTTTCACGAAGGCTTCATGCAGCAGAGGTAGAGTCCCACTCACTGCACCTGCAGCTTGCAGAATGCCAGTGGAGTTGCAATGAGATGCGAAAAGATGCTGAAAAAGCCCACAGGCTGCAAGAGCAATCAAATGAACTTCAGCATGTAAGTGCATTTGATTTGGAGGCTCTCTTGCTTAAAAGAGATTCTCCTTTCTACACATTTTTTGATTTATGTCCTTTTGGAAAACATAGAATTTATTTACTTTCAACAGAATTTTCCAGAAACCTTGCCTTGTAAATGTCACTAAACTAGAAGACAGATGTATTTAGAAAGACCCCTTTTCCACTGGAGTTTCCTTTTGATTTGTAGAAGGAGGTGTCCTGTATAAATTGCAGTTTGGTCTTCAGCAGTCCAGGTTCTCCCATTTTTTGGAAATGTTGATGTGATGACTTATGTATCCTAAAAGAAGATTTCACTTCAACAGAGTAAAGTCAGCTGGAATAAAGTCAGGGTGTTCAATACGAATGTTCATGAGAAGTTGATGAAATATAAATATAGCAGTTTAAACTCTGTATGGATGTTGATGCATGTTATAATAAATACAATACAAATTTTAGTGGGTCTGTTTCCCTGAAGAAGTAACTTTATGTCAGGGGAAAAAAAAGCCTTTTCCTACATTCTCAGTAGCACAAATGCACAAAATCCCCTGAGTCCTTTGCTGTTGCTGATGGAGTTACTGAAATGCTGTGGGTTCCCTAACCTGAAGCCTAGTTGGTAGAACCTGTCAGTGTGTCCTAATCCAAACACTTCCAAGCAGAGAATATCTGCTAGATGACGTCTCACCCATTGTCCTTCCTGTTCCTAGCTAGTAAAATGGATTTTTATTTTTTTACTCAAAAATATCTGATCATCTTCAGTTCTCTTCTCAACAGGTTTTATTCCCTTAGTGTTTTGGGACAGTTAGAGGAAAATTATGACATTTTAGATTGTAGTTGAAATGCAGATGATGACTTCCCTTGAAGAATTACTTCTTTTTCCTGGAACAGTTTTGGAGGACAAGAACAGTCCACAAAGGAGTTTAAAAGGGTCAATAAGCTATTCACTAAAATTTTGAACATTGATCTGCATATTTTTCCTCCTACATATTGAGGTTTTGCACCCTAGGGTGCTAATTTGAATAGAATAATGAATGCCAAGACTTTACATGAATGCTCTTTACAAAAAACACAGTGATTAACTGGTCTGCCATCTTACTGTTCAGTAATCTGTCTTCATGTTAAAAGAACTTCAAGACTAATCCTAAGCATGCATCTGTTTTAGAATTTGGTATGTTTGCAAGTGGAACTCACTCAGTGGTAGGGAAACCACTGAATATAGTTACAGAATCAGGCCCAGCTTGTTTCTCTTTCCAGAAAATCAACCAAGACAATTTGCAGGAGGAGTTAGATAATGCTTTGCAGCGTGAGCAGGAGGCAAGATTGCTTTTACAAGAGCACCAGCGACGGCTTCAGGAGCTGAGTAGTATACTGGAATCATGCCCACATATCGACACAGAAAGAAGCCAAGTCTCCAATGTATCTCTGATGGTAAGATTATTCTTCTGGAACAGTCACCCGAGTTTTACCTTTTGTTAAATAAGCCAAATAGTGCAGTCCTTGTGTAAATAAAGTAACAGGAGTAAATACACACACACTACTCAGTCTGCTGGAATTTTAGGCTACTGAGAAAACACTTCAAAGACTCCTTTTTAAATTTTTTTTTAAGCTATCTATGTTTTATTTTTAACAACTTAAGAAAAAACTTTTCAATGGAGGTTTGTTTTGGGTTTTTTTGCCTACAATAATTTTGTTTTCTAAAATACACTTATACATAGCAAATATACTAAAAACTAGGGGGGTTCTGAGTCAGTAATTCTTTTGCTAGGAAATTCATAAAACCTTAGTATGCAGTTGTCCAAATCTACTTTGCAATCAATTTGTCTTCCACGTTGGTCAGTAGCCAATGGCATAAAGTGAAGTTTATTTGGGCTAAAGAGTAACTCTGCTCTCTGTCTGCTGGCAGAGCCTCTCTAATGCAATGGAGGAGCTGAGGAGCAGAGACCAAGATCTGGATCACCAGAAGAGACTCCTGAAAGGCACAGAGCAGGACCAGCAGCAGCTGCGGGAGACTCTCGAGGAGGCAGAACTTGCCCTCAAACAGGGAGTAAAGTGAGCCCTGGGGCCTGGGGGATGTCACTTAAAATGAATAAAAATTTCAGTTCCTACTTCCATGGGCAGGCTTTTAGCCCTGGACAGTATAAGGTTAGAAGAGAAAAGGACTTCTGTCTCTTTTATTTTTAAATTCAGGGATAGTCTTCTAAAACGAAAAGTGTTAGTTCAAAATACTAGGTCATACATTTTATGCAGTTATCCCATAATAGTTCTTCAAATTCTGGATGCTGAAATAACTGGCAAACAAAATACCTGTGCTATCTTACTGCTCTGACAACATCTCTTTGGCAGATCCTTAAAGTTCTGCTTATTTAAGAAATGATTGCTTGTTCTCTGTGTTTCCACACCATCTTGTTGTAGACAGATACAATTTATTTATAGTAAATACACAAGCATCATCTAAGGGACAGGTCTTTGCCACCAAAGGGACTGAAACCCATTTTGGACCTAGCCTTGCCTGTGGTACAAGATAGTTCTTCCTGCTGATTTCAGGTAGTTTTGGATTTAGCCCTAATCCCCACACCACTACAAGACAACCTAGAGTAAAAGGAAAGGCTCAGGCACTGGTCTTGAAAAGATTGGTAGTCAAAAGGAGCCCCTTTGACTTGAAGGAGGTTATTACTAAGCTATTTTTACACCATATGAAAAAATAAATCTTTGAAGACTTTGTTTTCTAATACTTATCCTAGTATGAAATATCTATTATGAATATTGTTGTTCCACGGCTAGGATCTAAAAAAATTTTAGTTAATTAAAACTTCCCATCATACCTGGGATCATTCAACCTCTGAAGAACAACATCTGAGAACCTTTAAGGGTTTTATGCACCAGGGAATGAATGCAATTCGTATAGGCCTCAACTAAATGTTTAACAACCTAATTAAGATGATCAAATAATACCGAATGTTATTTAGTATGATTTGATCCAAGCAGGCGTCACCTACAGAAGGATTTGTTCTAGAAAGCTTTCCGTTTTCATCCTGCCCCAAACTATTCTGGGCATTTACAGTAAAGAGCATTCCTTGTGGCCATACACAGATCCAGTAAAGGTTATTTTAACGTGAAGTGACTTTAAAACTGGCATTTTTTTCCCTGTGTAAAGCAGCTGAATATCAACAAAGCAAGCTACCCTTCCCTTCATTATTATAGCAACTCTTCACAACAAATAGGGGTTTTTTCTCCTTTTGGAACATACAAACAAGGCAGATTAAATAAACAGAATCTGTCTGTGTTTTCCAATACAAGAATATAATATCATCCTGCTAGAGACTTTTTATGATCTCTGTATCCAAGCCATGATAGTTGTTCATTGATAGGCCTATAATTACATCTATTTGAATTGCTTATCCTCAACAGAAGCATCTTTCATATGGAAATGCACCAAATAGTGTACATTAACTATTTTTAGGGCTTGCATTGGAGATATGAAAAAGAGGGAAAATCGTAACACTTTATAACTGTTATATAATCAACAGTTTATAACTGTTATAATAATCAGCAATTATTTTACAAGACATGACAGCCATAAAGTAGCAGAACATTAATTTCTACATTGATAGAGTTTCAGTTCCATAAAGTTACTCCGTTGTTTTGTTGTTTTGCTTTGTTTTTTCTTTTGTAATAGAGACAAAGAGTTGATCATTAATCATACGAAAGCTGTGGAGGCCGTCCTGAATGAGGTAAGAATTTGAAGTATTCCCTCTGATTTGTGTTTCCAAACATGCCAAAGCCTTACAACTGCTTATTCGCGGGGGAAGAGACAAGTTGCTGCAAAGCAACTTCCTTCCCTTAGTGTTGAAGTTTCCCCCCTCAACTTCTTCCATCATAAAAAACCACAGTGAAATAAAATGCAAGTTTGTAGTACACACACAACTTGTTCTAAATGTAGAAGTTATGACAAAATTCACTTTCCTTCCCTCACTGAACATTATTTCTGGTTAACAAGTGAAGACTAATGGAACACACGAAAAATTGGCAATTGTTACGGTGTTAACCCTCTGCTGAATAATGAGAGGTCACATACTTGGTGGCCGTAAAACATTTGGCTTTGTGTCTGCTATTTTAACCTATGAAGCATCATAAACAGGAAAAGAAAAGGCAGGAAATCATAATCTGTGGTTAGAAACTTCCATGGTATTTTTTAAAACCATATTTTAAACTTAATAGTAATCTCAAGTTTTCTCTCTGACTTGTACAATTGTGCCCTGGTATAGGACTATTTGAAGGTCCAATAAAGATGTACCTATTAATTATTTAGGAGAAAGGACTGTTTTCAACTCTAGCTCTAATGGCAGATGGTTTCGTAACTGTTTTTAATCTAGAGCAGCATAGAGCAAAAGAAGTGTTTTCCTTACCTTGGAGTGTCGATTTCCCTTACTACATCTTTAATTCCTAGCAACATGGGATTCTCTATTTTAGTTTCTGCGTTCACCAAAACTGTTGCTAATTATATTTTCAGATATCTTTTCTTTTTCCTTTAATGTTCATGGAACGTGACAAAACCTAAAGTGTATGTTTCACCTACAGCAAACCGTGCTGATAGAAAATTTCCTTTGTGCCACCACCATCTTCATACTGGCTGCTTTCAAACTTCGGAAGTGAATGTCAAGCAGCAACTGCCGTGTTTTTACAATAATACATATGTGCCATGTCCTTGGCCTTTCTCTTTTCTGACCAGGGCAAGGGTCTTTTTGTTTTGGTAGCATTCTTACCCAGCACTGTGAATTAGAGATGAAAATTCAATCAGTTGTTCTTTATTCATGGATGTTAGGTCCACGGATCAATGCAAGTCCACTCAATGGGCTCAAGGGGACCCAGTTCATCCCAGCTGGTGTGTCTGAAGGAGAATTCCCACTGATGCTGGGGTTTTTTCTCTTTAGGCCAGAGAGCAGGCCGTGGCACCAGGTGCTGCAGCAGCCACGCCGCTCCCCAGCCTGCAGCTGGAGACCCTTTCAGAGGAAGCAGTGAGGGACAGGCCAGAGGCTATGGCATTCCCGGTTAGAGTCTAAAGCCAATCCTGTTTAATTTTTTTCTTTTTTAAATTTTCTTTCATTTTTGGCATCTGAGACACAACGGGCAGATAGACTGCTCTGAGCATGTGGAGAGCAAAAAGCTTCAAAACTACTGCAGTCAGCAGTTGAAAGACAATTTCCATGTATACTCTTGCACATGGTATTTCAGAGATGATGGTAACTTTTAGTTTTGCAGTTACAGCATTAAATAACTGATGGGAATACAAACATGGCAGAAGTATATGTACCTGAAAATTAATATTCTTCTATCTCCCTCTCTTTTTTCCCACTAATATACACAAGACTAATTAAAAAAAAGAAACGCAAACAAAACTAAAACCAAGTAAGATCCCCACAAACAAACAAAACCAACCAAACAATAAAGACAAGATTTTCATCCTCCTTCTTGGTCAGTATCAGATTTTTTTCAACCCACAGTTCTAGAATCAATTGTGGGGTTTTGAGCATTCCTCATTTAAAAGAAACTGCTATTTAGAATGTTTAAATATAGAAGCTATTTTGCTCATATGGGTTTAAAGACTCGCACATTTCAAAATACTAATTTTGTTAGGACAAAACAATGAGTGGGAAAAAAAGAGAAATTAACAGAAAACATGCCATATTTTCATCTCTGAACATAGATTCAGTGCAATGCCTCCTCATTGTTTTTAAGTTTGATCTCTTCTGCAGAAACTATCCATTAGTCTTTATAGCTGTGCAGAATATATAAGTGCCAAGACAGATTTTTTTTACCCAATGAGAGAACAAAAGGCAGAGTGAGAACATATTTCTTTCATTGTACTTCTCTGTCTGAATTAGAGAGAGAGCAGGTAATCAAGTAAATTGCAAAGATCTTAGACAAAGTAAGTATTGCATACAACATGTAAATTTCTGCAGTAATGCCTTCCAATTTATTGTGGATTTTCTGTTCTAATGCAGTATATAATTGCAGTATCAGGGTCACAAAATCAAACATTCAAGAAAGACAGATTCTAAGCTAGAGAATTCTCACTGTTCTCTCTTGCTTGCGTACATGCCTGATGAAGTTATAAATTATGTGTGCATTATCGTGTTTCCACACTAAAAGATGGAAATATGGAATATGTAATGCCTTGAGAGTCCTGTGAAGCTTAATTAGCACAGATGAACTTTTCCGTCAGGGGGTAGAATTACAAATGTTTCCCCAGTACAGTACAGTGATGATCCATTTTAGAGCTGCACAAAAGGTTCCATGGATGGCATCTTTTCACAGGAGGCACTGTAGCAATCACCAGCTTTTAAATCCTGCTTTTCTAATTTGGTAGTGGATGCTGCTTCTTCTTTTTTTTTTTTTTTTTTTTTTTATCCCATCCCAACTCCCATTCTATGTGACCTCACAATGATTGCAGAAGCATCTGCAGCCTGTTCCCTCTTTCTCTCTGGAAGAGAATCAGAAACACAAAACGTTGCATTTCATATTTGCACAAAGTGCTTGTGGTATAACTAACATAGTAGAGTATGTGCTGGGGAGCTCGCTGGTGGGGCAGAATTGTAAAGTTCTTGTTCACCTGGCAGCCTCAGGTGCACTTGGTAACTCAGGACATACACAAACAGCACCAATGGTTCACAGTCTGTGTCACCATGAGCTTCCTTTTCTCTATCCCTTTTCCTCTTTCTCCCTTTCCCCATCTCTCTTTCCCCCTTTTCCCTCTCTCTTTCCTCTGCCCTCATCTCTAGTTCCTGTTTGATTCCTTTCCAAGCTCATGATTGAGGTTTTATTACAAAGTTTGCCTTTTATAGAAAGAGGTCACCTAATGGATTTTAGTTTTACTCTATGCCAAACTGTATTAAGGGCAATCCTGTAATCTTGAGTGAGGTAAAGAGTTAGGAATCACTTTAGGAAGGCTTGTCATTAAAGACAGTGGAGTTGTTTGCAGGCACATCCTCTAGAACTGCCTTAGTTAGTCTGTGATGAGCACATTTCAATTAAAGGCCTTATAATCTACAAGAATCCTCTTTTAGGACTAGAACCACACCACCAAGACATTTTGGAGATTGTTTCTGATGACAAAAGATGTGATATGGGTTAGTTTGCCACTGCTGTTTCCTAGAAACCGCAATGAAATAACCTGATTGATTTTAGCTGTGTTAACATCTTTTCTGAAAATCAGCAAAGTGAAACCAAGGAAAGGAAAAAACTACAAAAATCTTTGTAAATCCCTGTTTGTGGTACCAAGCTGATTTTTGTCTGTATCACAGGTTTACATTCAAAAGACCAGTGTCATACTATCTGAAGGGAAAAATTATAACAAGTAAAATGTGATTAACCATTGTAAAGAAGACCAATAATTTCAGCAATTAGTTGAGACTACTTGGGACAGATACAAAGTTACCGGTACTGCCAAATCATCTGTGCTCTCTTGTCATGCTAACTTTATCATCAATCCAATCAATATAACAAAACTGGGACATTCTTCCGCTGCATACATAGAAATAGTTACATTTTTCCAGTTATAGTGCAATCAGACTGTTTTCAGAGGTCTGTAGGTTTGTGATCTTTCTTTTGTTACTGCCAAGTTACTTTTTTTGCTGTGGAGTGGAAAGATTAGTAAATTGACTCATCTTGGAAGTGTGAACATTAGCCTGAAACTGTGTGGCAATTTTTTGTGAACAGAAATTGAACCTGCAGTGAGTCTTGTGTTTAAATAAAATGAAAAAAATTGTATCAAGAGCTCAGTGTTGTGCTGCATGCTTGAAAACATCTCATCAAAGGATCTTCTAACTAGGGTGTCGACTCATTCCCTGCTCCTCAAAGATCTTAATATTCAATATTCTAGAAAAAATAGAAAATCCAGTGTTAGATGTTTTTGAGTTTAAGTCCTGGGACTGACATTCTGCCTGGCTTACAAACTGTATTTGATCTCTTTGCTAAAAAAAAGTTCTGTCTTTTGTGAAAAATTTGGATGTGTGCTATTTGGCATTTAAGTGTAGCTTGCCTAGCACTAATGATTCCTTCTACTTTTATTTAAAGCACGTGCCTAGACATTTTATGGATCTCTACTCACTGGCAGCTTCCAAAGTTACAGCATTAACATCAGGAAGAGAATCTTCAAAGATTCACTTTGAACCCTTAGCTGTTGAGCCTCTTACTCCTGCTGCTGATGGTAAGTCTGCTTTTCAGGCAATTACAGTCACTGGGATGTGGGTTCCCAGGCAGCATCTCCCTTCAAGCTGCACAGCCTCTGTAGGACAATGCAACAACACTTAATTGTAATGATAATGGAGAGCAATACAATTAGTGCAAAGAGAAACATTCTGAGACATTTTTCATACGAGAAAGTGGATGGTGAAAGCTAACACAGGCATTGAAATTACTACTGTATGTTTTTGTTCTATTGGTCGCTATTTGATTGTGGGTTTTTGGATTTAGTTCGGCTTTGTTCCTTGATTGGTTGGATTGTTTTTTTGGTTTTGGGGAGTGGTGGTGGTGGGTGGGTGGGTGTTAGTTTTGGGATTTTTTAATATTATCTTTCTTTCTCTCTTTCTCTCTTTCTGTCTCTCTTTCCTTTTTTTTTTTCTGTCTTTCCTTCTCTTTCTTTATTTTTCTTTCTCTTTTCCTTTCTTTCCTTTTTTTTACCAAAGGATTTTCCTTTCTTTCTGTTATAAATCATTAACATTTCTGTAATAGCCTTTCCTTGCAACCATAAACTCCTTCAGTTCTGTCCATTTCCTTGCTTTCTAACATTTACTTTCTCTGAACAGAAGCCTTGCAAGTTGACTTTGCACCCGAAGCAGCTGGTTCACCTCCTCCTGCTGCTGCTCCTTCTGCTCCTGATGGTAAGTCTGCTTATCAAGAACTTACAGTTTCTTAGATGTGGCTTTCCAGACAGCATCATCCTTCATGCTGCTCAGCTTCCATAGGAAAATACAACTACTTGATATTAAACATAATGGAGCAATAAAACTAGCGCTAACAAAAATGATCTGTGACTTTTCAGAAGAGAAAGGGGATGGAGAAAGAAAACACAGGGATTAGAATTACTAGGCTTATTTTTCTTTCTATTGGCCCCAATTTGCTTAGATATTTTTGGTTTTAGTCTGGGTTTGGTTGGTTGAAGCTTTTGTTATTGGGTAGTAGTGGTGGTGGTTGGGTGGATGTTTTATTTTACAGTTTTTTATTTTTGTTATTATCTTTTCTTTTCTTTTCTTTTCTTTTCTTTTCTTTTCTTTTCTTTTCTTTTCTTTTCTTTTCTTTTCTTTTCTTTCTCTTTTTTCCTTCTTTCTGTTAGAAACCATTAACATTTCTGTAATGGTCTTTCTTTGCAACCATACCCCCTTCAGTTCCATGCATTTCCTTGCTTTTTAAAATTTACTTCCTCTGAACAGAATCTTTGCAAGTTCACTTTGAACCCAAAGCAACTGGATCACCACCTCCTGCTCCTCCTGCACCTGCTGCTCCTGCTCCTGATGGTAAGTCTCCTTTTCAAGCATTACTGTCACTGGGATGTGGCTCCTAGGCAGCATCTCCCTTCATGCTGCACAGCTTCTGTAGGCAAATAAAACAGCATTTGATTGTAAACATAATGGAGCATTAAAATAGTGCAAACAGAAATTATGTGATACTTTTTAAAGGAGAGAAAGGAGATGGTGAAAGCTAAGACAGGGATTTAAATTATTACTGGGTTGTTTTCTTTTATTGGCCCCTATTTCCTTGTGGGGTTTGTTTTCTTTTTTTGGTTTTTTTTTTTTGTTTGTTTGTTTTTTTTTTTTTTTTTTTAGTTTGAGTTTGGATGCTTGGTTGCTTGTACTTTTTTGGTATTGGGGAGTGGTTGAGATGGGTGTGTGGGTGTTTGCTTTTTGATTTTTTCCTTTCATTACATCTTTTAATTGTTTTCTTTCCTTTTTTTTAATAACAAAAGGGTTTTTCCTTTCTTTCTGTTGTAAACCATTAACATTTTGTAACAGCCATTCCTTTCAACCATAACCATTTCCAATCTGTGCATTTCCTTGGTTTTTAAAACTTACCTTTACTCAACAGATATTTTTCAGCCTCATATTTCACCCCAAGCAGCTGGTAGACATCCTGCTCCTCCTGCACATGCACCTGCACCTGCACCTGCTCCTGCTCCTCATTCTGATGGTAAATCTGTTTTTCAAGCAATTACAGTCACTCAGATGTGGGTTGCTAGGCAGCATCTTCCTTCATGCTGTGCAGCATCTGTAGGAAAAGGTGACAACACCTAATTGTAATGATAATGGAGCAATAAAATTAACACAAAGAGCAACATTAGAAGATAGTCTTCAGAAGAGAAAGGGGATGTTGAAAGCTAGCGAAGGGATTAAAATTACCAGTGAAGGGGTTTTTTTCTAAATGAGTCCTTATTTTGCTTAGATATTTTTTATATTAATCTGGATTTACCTGCTTGTTTCTTGTTTGGTTGGGTTATTTTTGGTTTTGTGGAGCAGTCGTCATGAGTGGGTGGGTGTTTGATTTTTGATATTTTTCTTTCACTACTTCTTTTATTTACTTCGTGGTTTTTTTGATTTTTTTTTTAATAAACAAAGGGTTTTTCCTTCCCTTCTGTTATAAATCATTAACCTTTTTGTAATAGACTTTCCTTTCAAAAATAATCATTTCAGTTCTATGTATTTGCTTGGTGTTTAATACTTACTTTTCTGAACAGATATTTTTCAGCCTCTCATTTCACCCCAAGCAGCCAGTGCACCTCCTGCTCCTACTCCTGCTCCTGCTGGTAAGTCTGCTTTTCAAGCAATTATAGTCTCTTGGTTGTAGGTTTCTAGGCAGCATCTCCCTTCATGCTGAACAGCTTCTGTAGGAAAATACAACAATCCTAGATTTTAAATGTAATGCAGCAATAAAACCAGTGCAAACAGAAATGTTGTGATACTTTTTTTCAGAAGAGAAAGGGGATGGTGAAAGCTATCACAGGAATTAAAATTACTACTGTAACGTTTTTTTTCTATTGGTCCCTATTTGCTTTTATTGATATTTTTGATTTTATTTTGGTTTTGGTTGCTTGGCTGGTTGAATTTTTTGGTTTTGGGGAGTGGTGGGGGTGGGTGGGTGTTTGGTCTTGATTTTTTTCTTTTATTTTTTTCTTTATATTTCCTTATTTTTTTAACTGAAGACTTCTTCCTTTCATTATGTTATCAACCATTAACTTTTAGTAATTGTCTTTCCTTTCAACCATAGCCATTTCAGTTCTGTGCATTTCTTTGTTTTTTAAAATTAACCTTCTCTGAAGTACATTTCCTTTCTGTGAACAGGTTCTTTTCAGCCTCTTTTTTCACTCCGAGCAGCCGGTAAACCCACTGCTCCTCCTTCTCCTTATGATGGTAAGTCTGCTTTTCAAGCAATTGCAGTCACTGGGACGTGGGTTCAGAGTCAGCATCTCCCTTCATGCTTCTGCAGAGCTTCTGTAGGCAAATTCAACAATACTTAAGGCATTTCCTTGCATTCCATTTTTTAAAAAATGACTTCCTCTGAATTAAATTTACTTTCTCTGAACAGAATCTTTTTGGCGTCACTTTGAACCCCAATCAGCCGGTAGCTTGTGCTATGTACCTACCAGTTTGAAAATAACCAGTGCGAGATTCCAAGTCAGATCTACAATTTAATAGGGCAATTAAAATAAAGGCAGAAAACACTGGCCTAAAGAGTCAGGATACAACCTGACACCCTTTTGGTCAGGATGGTGGTAGCAGTCTGATTAAATGGTGACTGCAGTCCTGCTGAAGTGATAGATGTGGTTCTTTTGAAGTAGTGATCCTGTAGAAGGGTCCGGTCTTCCTCTGATAATCCAGAGGTGGTTATGTAGCTCTTGTCCTCTGGAAATCCGGTAGGTAAGGTTGTTCTGGTATTCCAATTGTCAGATGATATCCAGGCTGGAATGCTTGCTTCTCCCCATTGGGCAGAGCATCTCACAATGGGATGATGTAATTTCATGGGTGATGCAGTGAGGACTTGATGGCCCATTTGGCCGACACAGGCCCCTGGAGGGAGTAGTCAGGGATGAGTCATGGAGAGGATAAAGAATACTGCCCCATTTCTCTTAACAACTGACATAGATGGTAATAGAATGTATACCTCTGGGTTCCATCTTACATGATAACCTGAGATACTGAGGAAAATTAACTTTCTCTGAACAGACTCATTTCAGCGTCGTATTGAACCCCAAGAAACTGGTACACCTCGTATTCCTGCTCCTGATGGTAAGTCTGCTTGTCAAGCAATCATAGGCATTTGGATGTGGGCTCAGAGCCAGCATCTCCCTTCATGCTGCACAGCTTCTGCAGGGAAATACAACAATACTTCATTGTAAACACAATGGAGCAATAACACTACTGCTAAAATTTTAAGATAGCCATTTCTTGCAACCATTACCCTTTCAGTGCTCTGCATTTCCTTGCTTTTTAAAATTTACCTCCTCTGAAGTAATTTTACTTTCTCTGAACAGACTCTTTTTGGCTTCCTGTTTCATCCCAAGCAACTCATGCACCTCCTGCACCTGCTCATGCTCATGATGGTAAGTCTGCTTGTCAAGCAATTGCAGTCACTGGGATGTGGGTTCCTAGGCAGCATCTCCCTTCATGCTGCACAGCTTCTGTAGGCAAATACAGCAATACTTAATTGCAAACATTATGAAGCAGTAAAACTGGTGCTAACAGCAAAGTTATGAAATTTTCTCAGAAGAGAAAGAGGATAGTGAAAGCTAACACAGGGATTAAAATTACAACTAAAAGCTTTTTTTTTCTCCTAATGGTCTCCATTTGCTTGGACATATTAGGTTTTAGTTTGGGTTTGATAGCTTGGTTGGTTGGAGTTTTTTGGTTTTGGGAAGTGATAGTGGTGGGTATGTGTGTGTTTTCTTTATGGTTGTTTTTTTTTTTTTTTTTTTTTTTTAATATTTCAAATTTCTTTATTTCTTAGGTTTTTTTAACCAAATATTTTTCCTTCCTTTATGTTATAAACCAATATTTGTAAGGGCCTTTCCTTGCCACCAGAACCATTTCAGTGCTGTGCATTTCCTTGTTTCTTAAAATGAAAACAGTTTTTAGACTGAAAATTACTTTCTCTGCATAGAATCTTTTTGGGGTCGAATTGGACACCAGCTAGCCAGAGCACCTCCTGCACCTGCTCGTGACAGTGATGGTAAGTCTCCTTTTCAAGCAATTGCAGTCGCTTGGATGTGGGTCCCTAGCCAGCATCTCCCTTCATGCTGCCCAGCTTCTGTAGGCAAATACAGCAATACTTACATGTCAGCATAATGGAGCAATAAAACCAGTGCAAACAGAAGCATTCTGAGCCATTTTTCAGAAGAGAAAGAGGATGGTGGAAGCTAACCAGGGATTAAAACACAGGGATTAAAATGAATGCTGTTATATTTTTTTCTATTGGTCCCTATTTGCTTCGATATTCTAGATTTTAATTTGGCTTTGGATTCTTGGAAGGTTGGATTTTTTTTTGTTTTGGGGTGTGTTGGTGGTGGGTGGGTATGTGTTTCGTATTTGATTATTTTTTATTCTCATTTTTTCCTCCCTCCCTCCCTCCCTCCCTCCCTCCCTCCCTCCCTCCCTCCCTCCTTCCCTCCCTCCCTTCTTTCCTTCCTCCCTCCCTCCCTCCCTCCCTTCCTTCCTTCCTTCCTTCCTTCCTTCCTTCCTTCCTTCCTTCCTTCCTTCCTTCCTTCCTTCCTTCCTTCCTTCCTTCCTTCCTTCCTTCCTTCCTTCCTTCCTTCCTTCCTTCCTTCCTTCCTTCCTTCCTTCCTTCCTTCCTTCCTTCCTTCCTTCCTTCCTTCCTTCCTTCCTTCCTTCCTTCCTCCCTCCCTCCCTCCCTCCCTCCCTCCCTCCCTCCCTCCCTCCCTCCCTCCCTTCCTCCCTTCCTCCCTTCCTCCCTTCCTCCCTCCCTCCCTCCCTCCCTCCCTCCCTCCCTCCCTCCCTCCCTTCCTCCCTCCCTCCCTCCCTTCCTCCCTCCCTTCCTCCCTCCCTTCCTCCCTTCCTTCCTCCCTTCCTTCCTCCCTTCCTTCCCCTTCCCTCCCTTCCCTCCCTTCCCTCCCTCCCTTCCCCTTCCCTCCCTCCCTTTCTTCCCTCCCTTTCCTCCCTCCCTTCCTCCCTTCCTTCCTCCCTTCCTTCCCCTTCCCTCCCTTCCCTCCCTTCCCTCCCTCCCTTCCCCTTCCCTCCCTCCCTTTCTTCCCTCCCTTTCCTCCCTCCCTTTCCTCCTTTTCCTCCTTTTCCTCCCTTTTCATCCCTGTCCTTCCTACCTTCCAGCCTTCCCTTCCCTTTCTTCCTTTCCTTTCCTTCCATTTTCTTTCCAAAGGTTTTTTCACTTCTTTTGGTTATAAACCATTAACATTTCTGTAATAGCCTTTCCTTGCGACCATAATAACTTCCGTTCTGTTCATTTCCTTGCTTTTTTTCAATTTTACTTATGAAAAAGTAAACTCTCTAAAGGAAATTTACTTTCCCTGAACAGACTCTTTTCGACCTCTCTTTGTGCCCAAAGCAGCTGCTGCACCTCCTGGTCCTCCAAGTGATGGTAAGTCTGCTTGTCAAGCAATTGCAGTCACTGGGATGTGGGTCCCTAGCCAGCATCTCCCTTCATGCTGCACAGCTTCTGTAGGCAAATACAACAACCCTTAATTGTCAACATGCTGCAGCATTAAAACTAGTCCCAACAGAAACATTCTGACACATCTATCAGCAGAGAATGGTGGTGCTGAAAGTTAACACAGGGATTAAAATTATTACTGTGTTTTTTTTCTATTGGTCCCCATTTGCTTTGCGATTTTTGGGGGGTTTTTTTCTTGGTTGTTTGGTAAGATTTTTTAGTTTTGTGGAGTAGCAGTAGTGGGTGGGTGTTTGGTTTTTGATTTTCTTTTTTTTTTTTTTTCTTATTTTCTACCTTTTCTTTTGCCAAATATTTCTTCCTTTAAAAATGTTATATACCATTAACAGTTTTAAATCATCTTCTCTTGCAAGCATAACCATTTCAGTTCTGTGCATTTCCTTGCTTTTTAAAATTTACCTCCTCTGAAGGAAATTTGCTATCTCTGAACAGATATTTTTCGGGTTGACGTTGCACCCAAAGCACCACATACACCTGCCGCTACTGTTCCCGCTCCTGCTGGTGAGTCTGCTTCTTAGGCAATTATTGTCACTGGGACGTGGGCTCCTAGCCAGCATCTCCCTTCATGCTGTGCAGCTTCTGTAGGCAAATACAGCAACAATTAATTGTAAACAGAATGGAGCATTAAAGTAGTGCAAACAGAAATGTTGTGATACATTTTAAAGAAGAGAAAGGGGATGGAGAAAGCTAATATTAGTTTTTAGCAATATAACAGGGATTAAAATTATTACTGGAATGATTTTTCTATTGGTCCCTATTAGCTTGTGGGTTATTTTGGTTTTAGTTTGGGTTTGGATGCTTGGTTGCTTGGACTTTTTGGTTTTGGGGAGTGCTTGAGGTGAGTGGGTGTTTGATTATTGAATTTTTTCATTTCTAACTTATTTTTAATTTCTTTCTCTCTTTCTCTCTCCCTCCCTCCCTCCCTTCCTTCCTTCCTTCCTTCCCAACTTCCTTCCAAACTTTCTTCCTTCCTTCCTTCTCCTTTCTTCCCTTTCTTTCTTTTTGTAATAACCAAATGCTTTTTTCCTTTCTTTCTGTTAGAAATCGTTAACATTTTAATAGACTTTCCTTTCAACTGTAACCATTTCTAAACTATTCATTTTCTTGTTTTTTAACTCTTACTTTTACTCAACAGATATTTTTCAGCCTTACATTTCACTGCAATCAGCTGGTAGACCTCCTGCTCCTGCACCTGCTCCTGCTCCTGCTCCAGATGGTAAGTCTGTTTTTCAAGCAATTGTAGTCTCTGGGATGTGGGTTCCTGGCCAGCATCACCCTTCTTGCTGTGCAGCTTCTGTAGGGAAAGGTGACCACACTTAATTGTAGCGATAATGGAGCAATAAAATTAATGCAAACAGGAACATTAGAAGATAGTCTTCAGAAGAGAAAGGGGATGGTGGAAGCTAACGCAGGGATTAAAATTACTACTGAAGGGTTTTTTTTAAATAATGGGTTCTTAATTTGCTTAGATATTTTTGATATTAGTCTGGGTTTAGCTGCTTGGTTGGTTGGATTATTTTTAGTTTTGTGGAGTGATGGTGGTGAATGGGTGGGTGTTTGATTTTTAATTTTTTCTTTCATTACTTCTTTTAATTGCTTTGCTATTTCTGATTTTTTTTAATAACCAAAGGGTTTTTCCTTCCCTTCTGTTATAAATCATTAACCTTTTTGTAATAGACTTTCCTTTCAAAAATAATCATTTCAGTTCTATGTATTTGCTTGGTGTTTAATACTTACTTTTCTGAACAGATATTTTTCAGCCGCTCATTTCACCCCAAGCAGCCAGTGCACCTCCTGCTCCTACTCCTGCTCCTGCTGGTAAGTCTGCTTTTCAAGCAATTATAATCTCTTGGATGGGGGTTCCTAGGATCTCCCTTCATGCTGAACAGCTTCTGTAGGCAAATACAACAATACTTGATTTTCAACATAATGGAGCAAAAAAACTAGTGCAAACAGAAATGTTGTGATACTTTTTTCAGAAGAGAAATGGGATGGCGAAAGCTAATATAGGGATTCAAATTATTACTTTAATGATTTTTTCCATTGGTCCCTATATGTTTTGAAAATTTTTGGTTTCAATTTGGTTTTGGTTGATTGGTTAGTTGGATTTCTTGGTTTTGGGGAGTGGTGGGTGGTGGTATGTTGTTTTATTTTTTATTTTTAATTATTTCTTTTACTCTTTTCTCTTTTTCCTTTTCTTTTTCCTACTAAAGGCATTTATGTTCATTCTGTGATATATCATTAACCTTTTCTTGTAATAGCATTTCCTTGAAACTAGAACCATAACCATTTCAGTTCCTTCAATTTCCTTGCTTTTAAAAATTTACCTTCTCTGAAGTAAATTTGCTTTCTCTGAACAGAATCTTTTCAGCTTCTCCTTGTATCCCAAGGACCTAGTATACCTCGTAGTCCTGCTCCTGATGGTAAGTCTGCTTTGCAAGAAATTGTAGTCACTTGGGTGTGGGTTCTTAGCCAGCATCTCTGTTCATGCTGCACAGCTTCTGTAGGCAAATATAACAAATAGTTAAGGGTAAATATAAAGGAGCAATAAAATTAGTGGTAAAAGAAATGTTCTGAGACTTTGTTCAGATGAGAAAGGGATGGTGAAAGCTGACATAGGGATTAAAATTATTTATGTATTTTTTTTCTGTTTGTCCCTATCTGCCTGTATACTTTTCATTTTAGTTTGGCTTGGGTTGCGTGGTTAATTGGCTTCTTGTTGGTTTTGGAAAGGAGTGATGGGTGGGTGTGTTTTTTTCTATTATGGTTTTTTTAATTACAGTTATAATTATTTTCCTTTTTGTATCTTACTCTTACCAAAGGCTTCTTACTTTCTATCTCTTTTAAACCATTAATGTTGTTATAGTTGCATATCTGTGCAACCATGTATATTTCTGTTCTGTCCATTACCTTGGTTTTTCAAATTCACCTTTTCTGACATAAATTTACTTTCTCTGAACAGAATCCTTCCAGCTTCTCTTTGTACCAAAAGGAACCAGTACATCTCGTGGTCCTGCTCCTGATGGTAAGTGTGCTTTTCAAGTAATTATAGTCACTTGGATGTGGGCTCCCAGGCAGCATCTCCTTTCATGCTGCACAGCTTCTGCAGGCAAATAAAACAATTCTTAATTGTAAACACAATAGAGCAATAAAACTACTGCTAACATTTGGAAATAGCCTTTTCTTGAAACCAACAAGCCTTTCAGTTCTGTGCATTAGTGTTGTGACACTTTTTAAAGAAGAGAAAGGGGATAATGAAGGCTAACACAGGGATTAAAATTATTACTGTAATGTTTTTTCTGTTGCTGCCCTTGTCCTTGTGGGTTTGTTTTTGCTTTACTTTGAGTTTGGATTCTTGGTTGTTTGGGCTTTTTTGGTTTTGGGGAGTGGCTGAGCTGGGTGGGTGTTTGAATTTTGATCTTTCCTATTTTTTTACTTATTTTAAATAGTTTCCTTTTTTTTTTTTTTAATAACCAAATTGTTTTTTCCTTTCTTTCTGGTAGAAATCATTAACATTTTGTAATAGCCTTTCCTTTCAACCATAACTATTTCCATTCTATGCACTTCGTGGTTTTGAAAACTTACTTTTACTCAACAGATATTTTTCAGCCTTACATTTCACCGCAAGCACCTGGGAGACCTCCAGCTCCTCTTCGTGCCCCCGATGGTAAGTCTGTTTTGCAAGCAATTATAGTCCTTTGGATGTGGGTTCCTAGGCAGCATCTCCCTTCTTGCTGCACAGCTTCTGTAGGCAAATAAAACAGCACTTAATTTTAGACATATGGGGTCATTAAAACTAGTGAAAACAGAAATGTTTTGAAACATTTTCCAGAAGAAAAAGGGGTGGGGTATCTAACAGAGGCATTAAAATTATTGTCAGCGAGACTGCAGAATAAGTTTGTTTCCTTCATTAAAAACCACAGCTTTGGAATCAATATGATGAGAGGTAAAAGATGTCTGTAATTAAGGACTTTTAGCACTTCAAATAAAGTGCTATTCCAACACTTCCTAGGGAAATATACTTGTACTAATGTCCTTTGTCTCTTAAAGATTTATGTATAATTATCAGGTGCTGTGTGTTTCAAATAAGCACTTAAGGAGCAAACATTTAGAAGTACTTCACACACACACCCTTGTTAGAGGTATGTCATGGTTTGACACTGGCGCGATGCCAGCGCCCCCATGAAAATATACTTTTCTAAATAATTGTTGTGAGATGTGATCAGGAACAGAGCAGAGCAGGCCCATCTTAGTAACAAAGGAAAGAACTTTATTAAACTACTACTACTAGAAAAACTACAAACACTAAATCCTGGATGAAGACTTTCTAAAACACCCCTCCTCCTCCCACCTAATTTCGAAACAAACTTAACAGTGAGACACCACCCAGGATCCTGATCAAGTTGCTACTCTTCAGATATTCAAATACTCAATCTTTCAAGGGAGACAGGAGTCTCTCCTGTGCCACAGACCACCCCCCCCAGGAAACACAATTGCCACCCTTGTGTTTCCATGTCACACATGGCAACCGCCCGGAGAAAATCTGCCAGTGTGACACTCTCCTTTCCATGTCACAGTGCTCTCACCACCGGGCATGGACAGACTGCTCATAGGGCTCCTTTAAGGATGCTTTGCCGTGGACCAAAAGAGACAACAGTTCAGTTTTTCATTTTGGGACTACAGTCCCCCCCATTTTCCCTTGGGGCTGAGGGTCCAAGAACAGAGGTCTTCTTCTTCCTTGAAGATAGAGGGCTTCTCCACACCTTCTCTCTACTCCTCTGCTGGTAATCACTGGAACAGGTCTCCTGGCACACCAACGCACCACCCTAATTGCAGCTTCTGTTAGGAGAATTTGGTTCAGTCTATGGCTAACAAGAGAAGTCCAGCCACAAGCCACTCCATCATCTCCTTCCAACTCGAGAATTTCTTTTTCCATCATCTCGGATCCCAGACTGTCTCTCTCCTACTTCAAATCAAGGAGGAGTAATATTTCACAAAGCCTTCATTTCTCAGGAAAGGGTTAAAAGTTCAGACTCCCTGGACGGCTGATATCTCTGCCCAGCAGCCGATTCCCAAGGCCAAGGCTGGGCGCCTTCCCCCCCCCTCCTTCTCCTCCGCGCCGGCAAAGTTACAGGTGCCGTCAGGACTCTCTATCTCTTCCCTCTTGAGGTGGGGAATGACTAAAACATCTCCGCTTCTTTCCACCCTTCCGTCCACAGGAGCTGGCTCGGTTCCAGTCCTTCTACCCCTCGGCTCACCTCGACCAGGCCTCATGGCTACCCCTCCCCCACCCAGCCCCATGGCTGGACAGGGGAGGTCTGCACAGCACCCTGACCGGAACCAAAGAGAGCGAGCTCTTGGGAGTTCTTGCTTTTAACCCCGTGTGTTCTCAGAGGCGTATCCCTATCTTCAGTGGTCACTTCAGGTGCCAATATCCAAACTTGACCACTGATTGGTTTGACCCAACTTCCTGAAATAAAAAAAAAAAAAAAAAATCACTTCCATGTCAAACCACGACAAGGTACTTAACAGCAACCGTAGATTCTCTCTTGATTTGTTTATTATTCTTTTGTTTGTTCCAGCACGCTGGAGAGTGCCTAGCCACAGAGCCTCTACTGCATCTGGAACCAACGTACCCTCCCTTGTGGTAGCAGGCAGGACCTACAGTGTCTCTGACAACAGCAAACCCTCCAGTGTGACACCAGGCAGATTCTACAGTGTGTCTGAAACCAACACACCCTCCAGTGTGACACCAGGCAGAACAGGTTGTGGGTCATCAATGGACAGAGTCATCAACCTGATACCAACCAGAACCAATACTGGGTCATCAATGGATGCATCCTCCCGTATGAGACGAAACAGAGCTCTTACCGTGCCTTCAGGCAACATGTCCTCCAGTCTGACAGGGAATAGAGCTGGTACTGGGTCTTCAGTCAACACATCCTTCAGTTTCAGACCCCGCAGAAGCAGTTCTTTGCCTTCAGTCAGACCTTCCAGCTGGGATATCTTAGCCAGCACCAGAAGAAATCAAGAACTTTAATTAGATGCGACAGATTTCTTAATCAAAATACTAGCTTCTCTTCAGAAAAAAATACTTCAGCAATGCAAAAAGATCTAAATAAAGTACAGTCTTACCTACCTTTGTGTTGTAGTTCAGTGTATATATTGTTTGTAAGTTCATATTTTTATGAAAATGTGCATTCATATCTTCACATTTCTGTGTTTCTAATTATTCTTCTTATACCAAAGCATTTATTTAACTCTTTTTTATTGCAGTTTTAAATTTTTATGTAGTATATTTTAAAATGTTATAAAACAACACCTTTTGGGTAGTTTTCCCCATTCTTTAAAAAAAAATCCACAAGCCATTTTAGTCTCTGTCTCTCCAAGTTGTTTCACACCTTTCTATTTTAAACCAGGACTACAATACGTTAATAGGATTGAGAGTGGTCCATGAAATGCACACCAGTGATTCCTGTTGTGGAATGTCATGGCCCTGTGTTTTGGTTTGAAAAGACAGGTGTCTGCTAAGGAAGGCAGGAGCCTCCCTTGTAATGGAAAATGCAAACTCCCTCTCTCTGAATTACTATAATTTTGAAATTCAGGGGCTCTCAGGCAAAGATATGGGAGTAGGAATAGTAGTTCTTTATTAGGAAAATTAAAATACAAATTCAGTAGTACACAAAAATCTATTGACAGAGTCAGAACATGACCTGACACTCTGTTGGTCGGGGAGTTGGTAGCAGTCCGATTACACGGTGGCGGCAGTCTTCTTGGTGTGACAGCTGTGGTTCTGTTGAAGCAGTGATCCTGGAGAAGGGTGTATTCTTCCTCTGAAGGTCTAGTGGTGGTGCAGATGGGCTTGGTCTTCTTCTGGCAATCCAATGGAAAAGAAAGCTGCTCTTCTGGGAATCTAGTTGGAAAAGGCTGCTGTGGTGTTCCAAATGTCAGATTATATCTAGGTAGGAATGTTTGGCTCTTCCCCCTGGGTAGAGCATCTCACAATGGGATGATGTAATTTTATCAGTCATGCAGTGAGATTCAATGGCCCACAAAGAGAGGATTTTTTTTCTGGAGAGAGGATTGGTTGGGGAAGAGATAAAGAAACTGCCCCACCTGGTTTTAACAGGTGGCCCAGAAGATAATTGCCCTACCTCTAGCAGATACTCCCAGACACATTTTTCAGCCTAAGGCATTTTCCACCCCTTATTCTCTTAGTATTTGCATTATGCTCAAATCAATGAACTGACACCATGAAAGCTTACACACAGCTCTTACTGAAGACTAGATTTCCCTGTGGTACACTGTCGCCGTTGAGTTAGGAACGGCTGAAGAAAGGTGACATTGACTCCTATGATCAGAAAGCATAAAGGGAGATTCATTAGGAACGTCATGCATTTAGAGGCAGGATAGTTCACCCAGAACCTGATTGGTTCTTTATCGCGGCCTGGAGCCCTGGGGGTCGGTCTGACCCCCTGGGCAGCTGCCGCCGTAGGTGCCCCGGATAGCGCTGTGCTGATGAGGCACAACCTCTCTGGGTCCCTTGGGCTAGCTCCCAGCCGCAAGCAACCTAAGCGAGCACTACTGAGTGATTTCAGCTCTGCGAGTTCAGCTCTTAGAGATTTCAGCTCTGAGCTTGCAAAGGTGCCTCGGCAGACGCAGGGATTGAGAGAGAAAAAGCCTGTGTAGAGTTTCACAGCGGTGTCTTTATTATCAGGGTCCTGTGAAGTGTTCCAGTGACAGCTCTTCTGCCGAACTGGGCAGAGATGGGGATTTAAGTAGGCTACTGGGGTGCTGGAAATTGTCCAACGGCCAGGCTTGAGGAGAATACGACCTATAGCCTTACGGAGAGATAACAAGGGTCCGAGGGCGGAAGAGGGGCTGCTTTGGTCCACTCTCCATGACTCTGCATTTCTTGTCTGAGGCGGGTATCCGCCAGGGAGGCCTTGCAGGGCCTCTGACTGCTACAGCAGTTTGCGTTATCAGAGATGCCATGCCAGACTCAGGGAGAGCCGTTCCCAGCCCGAGAGCAGGAAGAGCAGCTCAGGCAGCAGGTGGAAGAGCCACAGGAGAATGGCCAGGTAAGCCTGACTCGCCAGGTGTCAGAGAGAAGGGCAGGAAGAGGGGCATGAAACAGAGCTCTTGGGACTGAGGAGGCCAGGAGTCCCAGAGGCACTGAAAGCACAGAGCCTTGGAATCTGCAGAGATCAGCACGGGGACAGGAGGGTTTCATTGGAAGCAGATGTGGGTAGGGAAGCAGAAAGAAGTGGCTGAATAAATGTGATTTGGAGGCTGCAAGAGGAAAAAGCTGAGCCCCATGGCAGCTCCCAGTCACTTGCTCTGCATCTGTCTGTACAGAGCATCAAGGCAGAGCCACAAGCAGAGCTGCCCGAAGCTCGGAGTGCCATCGTGGAAGTGAAGAAGAGGAACCAGGATGACATGAGAAGCATCCAAGTGGAGAAGAATCTCCATCAGCAGAGGGGTGATGACCAAAACCTGGTGAGTGAAAGAGTGGCAGCCACTCCATGCTTGAAAGATCCTCTCTCTTGTTCTTTCCAGAACACTGTTGAAGAGCTGTGGGCAGAGCTCCAGGAAACTGAGGCTATGATCAAGGCAAGGCAGAAGAGCACAGATGAAAAAATGAAAATCATCAGAGAGAAAATTAATCTCCTCCTTCAGGAGCAAAAGGCTCTTGAAAAGCAAGTGAGTGAAATAGCAATAGCCACTGCAGTCACCAGACTGGTGGTTTCTGCCCTCCTTGCCTTTTCTCTACAGAGCAGCAGGTGGGTGGAGTGATGCCTCTGAGCACCATCCCACTGAGGCCTCTATCACAGCTGCTCTGAAGGACACTTCCTGGCCTGCTGAATCTCAACTGATGCTCTGGAGAGTGGGATTACTCCTTTGGCTACGTGGCCAGCAGTTACCTGAATAAACTGCTGGCTTCTTCCAGCTCTCCTTGTTTCTTGCGGTGTTTTTGCAGGTGAACATGGTCACTCAGATAGATTTGGAAGACAAGCTACAGGCTGTCTGTATCCCTTGTGAATCTGCTCCTGTCCTGTTCCTTCCCTTTCCTCACCGTCGATGACTTCTGGCTGAAGGGGACAAGCTGTAGTCTCTAACTGCTTTGTTCTCTTTGACTCGAGGTGGAAGTGTCACCATCCTACCGGGCAGCCTGCGAAGACTTCCAGGAAATGACGGGCGACCAAGAGCCCCGAGGCTGGCGTGAGGCACAGGAACCGTACCAACCAGAGATGCTGCAGAATAAGCACATCCTGAGGATGGTGCAGGAAAAGAGAATTCCACGGAAGGAGGTAGAATTAGAATGAGGAGCTGCAACGTGTCTGCAGGCCTAGAAGGGGGGAAGGAGTCCTTGGGAGGAAGTGGAGCAGTCATTGCTGCAGTCATCCTTCAGAGCATGAAACTGGCTATGAACTTGAGTAAAACAACCAGCCTTTGGTTTTGACCATGTGGTTTCACAAGTGGACATCCAAACCAGTCCAGTTGAAGAGCTCTGCGTGTGGCTGACAGCAGCTTCCTAAGGGCTTGCATTTGAAATGGGATCTCGGGGCAATCTCTGCCAGCCACCTTCCTGACACAAACTCACTTCCTGTCTCAGATCTACACAGGCTCTGTCACTGAACCTGCTGCAGCAGCAGCAGCGCCGTCCCAAGGAGCCTTTGCTCCCCAGCCAGAGAAGTGGAGCCGGGGCACTTGGTTCACCTCCCGCGCTGACCCAGCTGCTGCTCAGCACCAGGAGATCAACAATGCCTCCCTGGAGCTACTGAGTACGTCTGGTGTCTTTCTTACCTGAGCGACAGTGTAATGTGTGCACGTGTCCTCCTCAGTTTGGTGTCACAGGGACATTAGAACTCCCCACAGGAAGTGCTGGCAGTGCTCTGAGGCAGCGAGAGAGTGCTCTGGGTGTTCCTGCTGCCTCTGAGGGCAGCTTGGACTGGCTGGAGTTTGCCTGGGCTTCCCTCTGTGCCGAAGACAGAAGCAGGGATTGCTCCTGGATCAGCAGAAGGCTGTGACTGCTTGAGTCCTAGCCATTGGCACAACCCCTGCCCAGATCAGTGTCTAGGAGAACACATCAAGCCCTTTGTGATTCTGCAGCACAAGGCATTTATTCTGCTTCTTGCCCGTAACAGCTGCCAGTGCTGTGCTCTCAGATAAGCCCTGG
This sequence comes from Anomalospiza imberbis, assembly GCF_031753505.1. NCBI lineage: Eukaryota > Metazoa > Chordata > Aves > Passeriformes > Viduidae > Anomalospiza > Anomalospiza imberbis. The sequence continues at coordinate 317,822 of NW_027100377.1, read as the reverse complement.
TCGGGTTGAGAACAGAGCCTAGTTGATGCTGTGTCTGCCATCACCTGTTGGGACAAAAAGGCTCGCTCTGGCTTCTTCCCGTCAGTGCCTGTCAGTGCTCATGCTTGGGCTTTGCCAGCCTTGTTGTGGTAGCTGCCCTGGCCCTGAGGGCTGGTGGGACTGCAGAAGCTGGAGCTTTCCTTATCCAGGAGAGTCCCGATGCTGCCCAGCCGCTGCAGCGCAGAGCTGCCTGAGCCAGCAGCCCCTTGTCTGGGCCGGCTTCTGCGTCGCATGGCCTGGACTCACAAGAGGGTCAGCATCTCCTCTGGGCAGCTGTGTGTGTCACGCTGACACCTGAGGAGCACTGCTGTCCTCTCTGCCCTTGCTTGCCATGCCGAGTTGGGAAGATGGGGACGTGTGTGGTGCCAAGAGGGCAAGTCCAATGGGAGTGACTGATCCACGCTGTCAGGGTGAAGAGAAGCAGTGTGGTTCTCCATGAGGGGCACAGGCAAGGGCATCTTTGAACTCACCCTGCTCATAAAGAGTGAGGGTACTGGTCCTGAAAGCCCCATTGGGATTAGTTATAGCATGAGCTGCTCTGGTTTACAAACACAGAGGCATTCTTCTGGCAACCTGCTGCAAGGTGGAGAAGATGGGAACACTTGGCAATATTCCTCCTGTTCTGAACTTTTGGCATCTGTTCAGAGGAATTGATTCTAGATATCAAGGTGCATTTAATCTTAGCGAGTAGGAAACCTTTTGTTGAATCTCACAGTGTTTATTCCCAAGAAAACAAATGCTCTCTTATTTCCAGCTCTCCTTAATGTTTTTAGATGACAAACTTACTTGCCTTGGTAGCTGTTCTCTTCCGGTCTCTGTCTTCTCTGAATATATCTCCCTGTACTTCCCTGTGTATCTGCTGTCAAGATCTCTCTTCAAAGGACTCTGGAAAATCAATCTCTCTGCCAGCCACTTGCGCTGCAGAGCTGCCTGTCTTCTTGTCGTTGTTCCTGCTCCTGTTGTTGTTGTTGTTGTTGTTGTTGTTGTTGTTGTCGTCACCCAGCTGACCACAAAGGGCTCAGAGCTCCAGACAGGGGGGCTGCCTTTTGTATCTCCTGGAAACTGGGATCTCTGCATTAAAGTGAGCGTCTTGCATTTTGTTTCCCTCAGGGAGAATGGTGGAGATGGAAAATCCCATTATAAAATACACTGAACTGGAAAATATTGGCAGTGGGTGAGTCCAACCAGTGTTAATTTTACAAAACTAGGCGCCAGCTGTTTTGCTGGTGGAATATCCATCAAGTGTGAAGTCAGACAAGCTGCAAACATATTCAGATGCTGGGGTTAGATTGTCAGTGCTGATCAGAATTTTTAAATGTGGTCAGAAGGAATTGCCAAAGACATGTCCATGCTTCCAGTGTCCTGCAGGTCTTAGGCATTTACAGCAGAGATCTCTGTGGGCTGGCTTTCACTGCAAGATCTAAATGGCTTCTCCTTTCTTTGCTACTATTTTGTTCCTAGGACTTTTGGAGATGTGTGTAGAGCACTCGACACTGCCACAGGAGGAGAGGTAAATGTCAACAGCTGCCACAAACTCTGCTGCACGCGAGGGCTTTCCCCTGTGTTTTGATAAGCTGGGGCTGGAGCTTTGCGTAGAGCTGTGCAGCAAAGGCACAAGAAACACAGACTGGTGCCAGTGTGCAAATTGCAGCTGGGACAGTCTTTGTCCTTCTCAGCTGCCAGAAAGAAGGTACAGAGGGCAGCAGTTCCTTTCAGAGCAGGATGTGCTCATTCGCTCTCCATTGCTAAAACAAAGGTGGTGCCTTTGAGCATCTCACTGCTCTTTGGGGCTACAGCTTCAGAATTCTCATTTCTGGTTGCCAGCAAATGCATCTGAAAGTCTGCCCATAGCCCAAGATGCATCCACAGAGTATTAAGGCATGGATTACTTCTTGTGAATCCCATACAAAAAAAAGCAGAGAGTATGGTTAGAGTTTTGTGGGTAGTAGCTGAGACACCACTGTTACCAAGTGGACAAGGCAAAACCTCAGTGGCCACGTGTCCTGTAACTGGCCTCCAAGGAAGCAGAGAAATGGGCTGTTGCAATGTCACTTCCTAATTACTGCAATGCCTAATCACAAGGCAGTTGGGCCCAGTTTGGCTGTGTCATTCCAAAATCACTCACTCCATGGGAGAAGTTGTTTTCATGCCACCAGCTTTTAATGTTACTGATTTTCAACATCATTTTAGGTGGCCATAAAGAAAATGAATCTTCAAGGACTGATCAGGAAGGAAGGAACTTTTAATGAACTCATGGTCATGAAAATGAATAAGCACCCAAGCATTGTGAATTATTTAAAGAGGTGAGTGGTTGTTGTTTTATCCCAGCGATGTTTGTTTACGTACTGCAAGCATGCAAAGTTAAAAACCCACTTTGGTCACTTTTAGAAAATAGAGCTGGTAATTACTGGTTAATTATTATTTCGCTACTTATCTCCAGTGGATGGGAAGAGAGTGCATTTGGTCTGCCTTAAACTACCCTGGCAAATGCCGTTTGAAAATTTTTCAAAAACTTGGATCAGCCCTATCTTACTTATTAATTCAATACCCTGTAAGTTCACTACCTCCACATTGTTTTGAGGCTTGGTTTTTTCAAATTTTTCTCAGCACCTTTTAAGTTCTGATAAACCATCCTAGAGAGGATTTCCCTTGGATTGCTGTCCCTTTTCCATTGCTGGGCATGCCAGGAAGATGAGGTGTTTATTTCCAGAAATAGCATGTGGGACAGGTTTTTTATCTGGGCTGTTACTAAACCGCACTTTTCGCTTGCTGGCCATCTGAGAGGTCTCCTTTTTCACAGCTATAGCTTTCTCCTTGAGACCGCACAGATTGCAAACAATGCACAGCTGAGAGGGAATGTCTATTCTTTTATTCTGTCCTTGTCACAAAGGGACTCGGAAATAACCCTTTTGTTTTCCAACAGCAACGTTGTTGTTTTCAAACATGCATGTTCATCTCCACCCCTTGGTGCCTTCTTTCAGCTACCTTGTGGGTGAGCAGCTCTGGCTGGTCATGGAGTACATGGACGGAGGCACTCTGAGCGACGTCATCAGCAAGACTCACATGTTTGAGAGAGAGATGGCAGCCATCAGTCGGGAGGTCAGCAATCCCACCTGTGCTGCCGAGGGCTTGGGCAGGATTGTCTGGGAAACAGGGCTCAGAACAGGAGTGATTTTGTGTTCCAAGCTTTGTTGCCGTGTTGCTGGTATGCTAGGGACAAGCAAAAGCATCTCAAGGGCACTGCCTGCCAGTGCCCCTGCACTCACTGTACTCTGCTCCTGGACTCTTACCTTCTGCTGTTGTATTCTCACTCTCTCTTGTGTATTTGTATTTGCTGCTCTCCACCTTGCCGCTCTAAACCTTTGCCTGGAGCCTGTCTGCGCTGCATTCCTTGCCTGTAAAAGCAAAGGTGCTGCTGGCAGGATTTGAAACTAATGGCAAAGCAAAAGAGACTCATCTCAAACAGTCCTTAGCTGAAAAGGACAGTAGTGCAGCCAAGATGCTCTTTGCTACAGGAAGGTAACTGATGTGATACTTCCAAGCCTGTGCTGAGGCCAGCAGCAAAACCGTTGTCATGCAGCCTCCCACCCCAAAGCGATCCACTTCACACCAAAGGGAGGGACTTTTTCTTTCTTGGCAAAACCCTCCTTTGTCCTCGGCATGCAGAAAGCACATCCACTGCAGCAGCAGTCATCCTGGCTGGTTTGCAGGGGGCAGTCTACAACAGCAGGTGCTGTTGCTCTTTCCAAAGCTGACATGCCTTTCCTTAGAAAGGTCCCGCTCTGCAAGTGTTGCAGCAGCAAGCTCTTCCTCTCAATGGCACTGTGTTCTGCCATTACTCGCCATTCCCCTGCAGAGGGAATCTTTAGAGCTGTTTCCTTACTTGCGTGTTGAAATCACATCACTAATTTTTCCCTCCTGTTTCTCTTTTCTCTCTCAGTGCCTGCAGGGACTGGATTTTCTTCACTCAAACCACGTGATCCACCGAGACGTGAGGAGCAGCAACATCCTTCTCAGAACCGACGGCTCTGTCAAGCTGGGTCAGTATCTTCTTGGTCAGGTGCAGCATTCCAGGGATGTGGGGTGTGGGGCTGCTTTGAGCGACTGCCAGCTCCCCAGAAATGGTGCTGGTGGCAGTGCAGGGCCCCCCGCCGTGAGCTGATGACACAGTTGCAACGTGCACAGAGGTATAAATAAGGGACCAGGAGAAGTCAAGAGTGGCGTTGCTCAGTGTGTGTCCCTTCCAGAGGGAGGGAGCTACAATGTAAAGCTTCAGGGGAATAAAGGCCACTGCTGTGAGCAGCGCTAAAAAACCCGGGATATTTTGGAAGTGGCCAATTTCATACTTCCTTGGCTAAAGCCCCAAGGAAACTGAGCATGGACAGTTCTCCAGGAGATTCAACAGCACATTCTTAGACTGAGAGTGGGGAACTCTTTTGCTTGATTTCCTAACTTGAGCTGGCTTTCATGGTATGTTTTTTTCTCCACAGCTGACTTTGGCCTCTTTGCTCAGCACACCCCTGAGCAGAGTAGACGGAGCTCAGTGGCCGGCACTTCTGGGTGGATGGCGCCTGAAGTGGTGACAGGTCAAGCATATGGCCCCAAGGTGGACATATGGTCTTTTGGAATCGTGGGCATCGAAATGGTGGAACAAGAAGTTCCTTACTGGAGTGAAACTCCTGTTTTGGTAAGGTCCAAATACTCACTGATCCCGCTGTCTTTCTCACCTGTCCCATGTTCTGTGTGCCACTGGACAAAATCCCATTGCCATCTGCTGGCACCACTTCCACCAAGGTCCCCTTCTAAAAAATGTCCCTGTAGCACATCAGCATCTGCTGTTGATTTGGTTGCATCAGAAGGGAAGGGGCAGTTCACAAACCTAACCAGTTCAGAAACCTGCCATTTTGGCCTCCAGTCGTGCCTGGCATTTCTCATTTGCTTTTTGAACCCTGCTGGAGCTCTGTCTCTGAAGGACAAGAATTTTTCAGTGGAGAGGTTAGACATTTGATAAATAGCCTGAGAAATGGAGGTTAGACCTTCCCATTTTCAATTTTATAGAAAAAGGAAAAGGAAAAGCAAAAGGAAAAGAGAACAACCACCAAAGCAACGCCCAAGTAGTTTTGTGTAGGAGCGACGGTGGGTAGGATGGTCAGGGTGGATGGAGACGAGAGATCTTTGAAGCCAGGTCTTGGAACTTTTGGTTTACTGCAAAGGGCGTGGGTGCAGGGGCCCTGTTTGGAGCTGCCAGCCTCAGCTCGGAGCAGGCCCGAATAGGGAGTCTGAAAGAGAGACCCGAAAAAGCGAGGAAGTCCCCCTTACAATACAATAAATCTTCTTCTGTGCTGAATGTTCTAATTTTCACTAACCAATCTAGTACAAGATACAAATCCTATAGCATTCACCTACCGCCTATAAGAATCACTACATTACCATACTGTGTTACATTTTAAACCCTAAAAACTACTCTTTGGACCCCTTCTGCCAAGCTAGTAGGGTCTGCTCTGACCCTTGGACCTGTCTGCAAGCAGAGGGTATTGTTTAATCAAAACCTTCAGCCAGCCATACCATTGTTTTCCAGTTGTTCAGTAACTAAGGCTAGTAACTATCTCAAAGCTTGCTTTCATGTCAATCTCGCTTATAGTTTCCATATTCTAAAAATCTTTTGCCAGGCAATCATATTTAGAAGGTTTTCCTGTTTCATCTTCCCCAACAGTTTTGCTTTCTTTTTCTTTTATTAACCACAGCACATCAATTGTCCTCCATACTCTAGCATCTTTTCCAAATCCTGTGGGTCTTCAAAACTTTCAGGCTTTCAAATCATCTGTACACTGCTCAGTCACGCGTGTGGGTGGCCTGGGTAAGTTTAGGATGTGTTTTTCTCCGACTGCAGGAAAGAAAGCTGACATCATTATTTATACTCAAAGGGAGTGTGTTTGCTGTTTTAGGCTTGGAAATTTTCCTCTGGGTTGAAGAGGATAATAACAAAGTCTTTGCGGTCACCATCTATTTCAGTGCCACCAGCACAGAGCTGTTAGTATTGTGATGGGCATTTTTATGGAGACCAGGCTGCAGCCTGGTGTCTTGGAGAGCCTGCCAAAACCTCCCATTGCTTACCCGACACTTTTTGCGATGGGGACACCATTAATGCATTGACTTGAGTATCCAAATGAGCAGAGGGTGACCATAGGGATGGCACTTCTTCTGATTTGACCTTGAAAAGATTTCCTTTTGCCCCATAAAGAAGCTGAAACTTGCTGCTGAGAGACAGAGCTGCGGGTGGCTCCTGTGTGCCCAAGCAGGCATTTTCATCCCAATACATTTGTGCAGGCATCTTCAAGTGTCTGTGTTGAATAAGAGATTCCAAATGTTTGTTTCTTTACCTGAGGAATACCTGGCGGATTTCCTTTCTTGCCTTCCACGTACCACTGCTTTCTAGAAGAGGACAAAAGAAGCTCAATGCGTTTTGGTTTATGACCACTGTGCTTAAGGGACCAACAAGCACTGCAGAGATGCCTTTCATGTACTAATCCTTGGAAATAGTAGAGTTAGTTAGTGTAGCAGAGTCTCTCTTCTGAAAAACCTGTCAAGCTGGTGCAAATCCTCAGAGAAGGAAACATGCTTTGCTGATGTAGCTCCCACCAACTGGGTCAGTCAATGAAATCAGCTGCCAAGGCAAGATCTGAATGCTGAAGGCTGGAAAAGCTGTGGCTGCATCGGGGTTTGGGATTTTGGTTGGTAAAGGAAAGTCATCTCTGGGTCTCTGCCAGGGCAGAAACTGCCCTGCAGAGTGGAGCTTAAACAACGGGATCTGGGAGAGCAGTTACAGATGGGAAAGAAGCAACTGGAGCCTCGTGTTTCCTTTTCCCCAGCCTCAACTCCTGATAGCCACAAGAGGGACACCAAAGCTGCTGCAGCAGCCCAACCTATTTTCACCTTGCCTGCGCGACTTCCTGAGCTGCTGCCTGCAGACAGACCAGGCACGGCGCTGGTCTGCCAAGGAGCTCCTGCAGGTAAAATGTAAAGGGGCTGCAGGTGAAACAGTGTCCGAGGGATGGACTCCTCCTCCAATGAGGTCCGAGGCATCAGATGAGCCCCCGTTCCTCCTCACCTCCACTCTTGGTGCTGTTCAAATGAAAACGGTGAAGAATCCTAGTCTGGGCTGGGCTTGCAGGGCCCTGTGAAGGTCATCTGGTCCAAGTGTCCTGCAATGAGCAGGGACATCTTTAAAGAGATCAGGTTGCTCAGAGCCCTTTCCCACCTGACCTGGAATACCTGCAGGGATGGGGCACCTACAAGCTCTTGGGACAAGCTGTGCCAGGGTTGCACCATGCTGCGAGTAACCAAGTTCTTCCTCAGACCTAGTCTGACTTGATCCCCATTTTGTTTAAAAATATTTGCCCATATTCTATTGTAACTGGCCCTAAAAAAAAAAAGAGGTCCTCCACTTTCTTCAAAGCCACTCTGAAGTCTCAGAAAGTGGCAATAAAGTCTCCCTGGGGCCTATTCTTCACAAAGCTGAGTAACTCCACCTCTCTCCGCATTTCTCCGCATTTCTCTAGAGGACAGGTGTTCTGTATTCTGGCTTTTTCTGTCGCCCTGTTCGTAATTTGGTGGGGTGTTCTGTTTTATCTAATGGCAAAAGAATTGAAGTAGAGCAATTAATTAAGAGTAGTAGCTCTTTCTGCATCTCTCTAGGAGCCAGAGGAATCCTGTGAAATACTGAGCTTGGAAACTCATGGTTCATTGGTTTTTGTTGATTTTTTTTTTTTTTCCTTTGGGCAGCATCCATTTGTAACATTTGCTGAGCCTGCGTCCAGCCTGGTGCCACTGATTGTTTCAGTGAAGAAGAGGAAGGAGAAGGAAGGAGAAGGAAGAGAAGGAAGAATGTGATAATCACATCAGGACCATTACCATTTACTTCGACTAGGATTGTAGATCGGGGTTAGGGTTAGTGTTAGGGTAGGATTGTCTAATAGGACAGGGAACAGTAGCATTGGAAATGAATAAAGTTTCTGAAACCACAACTCACCTTGAAGATTCCCTTCTTTCTCACTCCGTGAATAACCTCAAGGTTTCCTTCTGAATTGCCTGTTGTTTCTTAAAGGTGGAAAGGGACACTTAGGGAGTCTTTGGCACGGTGTGAAAGTGGGGAAGGCTCTCCTTCATTCATCCTCTTCAGACCACGCTGCCTTTGGAATACGGCCCACTGGTCTGTTTTTGCCCTGCTGTGGTACTTCTGTTTGAGGCAGAAAGGGCAATGGCATTTGCAGGAAAAACCAAAGGGGGAGTGGGGCAGTCCAAACACCCTGTGCTGATGCAGGCCTTCAGCTGTGACCCGAGAGCATTTGGGCGCCTGCCACTTGGACTTGTGTCCCTAAGTGCAATGTCTTTGGCTGGAGGAGAGCCCTGCTCAGCTGAGAAAGCAGAAAGATCAGAGAGGGTGCTCTGAAAGGTCTCCTCCGGTGCAGAGCTGTCAGCGACTGTGAGGTGAGAGCGGGCCCGGCCTTGCCCGGGCTGGAGCCGCAGCAGAGCCCCGGCAGAGCCCGGAGCAGCCTGAGCCTCGGCACAGGCAGGCTGCCAGGGGACCCTTGTAGCTGCAGGAGGCGGCAGCCCGGCCCTGCAGGCCTCTTCCTGGCACCGGGCACATCCTCCGCTCTCAGAGCCCAAGCGGCAGCTGGCTGCTCCCGAGGGGAAGCGGAGCCCTGCTGGGCACAGCCCGGACCGGAGGCATTGGCCGTCTGGAGTCTGCCGCGGGGCAGAGAAAGGCGAGGGGCAGCCGAGGGCCGGTGGCCTGGCTGAGCTTTCCTACTCTTCTGCCGGCTGCCCTGTGGCTCCTGGGAAAGGAAAGGTTAGCAGTGTGTGCAGCACTCTGGGCACCGGGGGAGGGAGCCGGGCTGCTGGGCAGGCTGGAGCACAGGGCAGCGTCCTTCAGGCACGGCAGCTCTGCCAGGGGACCCGCGGCCAGCGGGAGGCAGTGACAGCTTGTCAGGTCCCGTCTGCAGGAGCCAGCGCCTCACACAGCTCTGGGAGGAAGCGCCTGCGCTCCTGCAGTTCTGCACTGAGCCAGAGCAAAGGTGTGCAATGCAGAGTGTTTGGCAGAAATATTCAGGGCCAGCAGGCCAGCCGGCTTTGTGCTCTCTGGCGCACAGCAAGCGCTGTGCAACGCAGCTCTGAGCTGCTGGGAGAGAGGAATTGGGGATGGGCCTGAAGTGAGTCAAGGGGTTAGCTGAAAATGTAATTCGGATAATTGAAAACTGCAGATGAGCTGAGGGGCCAGCTGGGACTATAACTAGGATAGTAGAAGATTGCATATTTTAGTTAAGATTTTGAAATTAGTTAAGAAGCTAAGTTAGTAATACAGCTAGCAAAAATCACGTACCTTAGTTAAAGAGTACCAAATATATTAGGAAAGTAAAGTTAGGAGTGACAGGGATAGATGAAGCAATTGTGAAGGAGCAGAGACCATAGAAATACCTTGCCTTACGAATAATCAAACAGTTAGAAGGGGCTTGGACCGTGACCAGCAGGTCAAAAAGTCCTGCCAACTGGCCATGGGTGAAGAGTTCACCATGAGGAAGACAGCTTCCTTCCTCCCATACGACTACTCCCTCATTTCAAAATCCCACTGACTCAATTAAGGGAGTACAATTGCACAGCAGTAACAGATATTCAGCTGATTATAATATGAAGGGGGCAGGTAATAATGATGTATTATGCATTCTTAGAAACCGTGTGAATATGTAAAACCTTTTCTGTATAAATAGAGAGCAGGAGTCTGCAACTCTTGCACATGTCTTTGGAAACTATTTCACATGTGTCCAGCACTGCAATAAATACCCTTCTTTTCCACTGTAATTAGTTGAAGAGTCGTCTGTCCGTGCTTCAAGAGTTGTGCTAGAGTAGTGAAGAGATTTGCAAGGGAGCAGAAGAGTTTCAATAGGCAATTTTTGGAAGAGATGGAAGCCTCTTCTGACTGAAGGGGAAGCCATTTGGAATGGAGTACTGATCACAAAGTCCACACAATACTGCACCAAAGGATTAGACCCTGCTCTCTTCAGTACCTTCTAATTGATCCTGCCTAAGTTCTGGTTCTACTGCACATCAGCCAGGGCTCAGACCTGTGTTCCGGGGCTGTTCTTCCTCTCAGAACTAATGGCTCAGCTCTCTCTCACTGACATATTGCTTACCCGAGGCCAGTCTCTTCCATATCCCTTATAAAAGGAATTTATCTTTGATCTCCAAATTTTGCATGCATGCCTGCATGAAAAAAAACCCTACAATACAAACCTTCAGGAGAATCATGGCATAAAGGCACATTCCAAGCACACAGTGCCAGCTCACATCCAATGTTTCCTTCTCAAGGATCTCCCAGTCCTTCTCCACAGGGCTGCTCTCAATCCGTTCATCACCCCTGCTGTTCTGCTAAGTTCTGGAATATGCCTTTCTAAAGAGGAGGCATTTCACACACTGGGAAAAAAAAGTCGTAAGTCTAAGGAAAGGAGGCTGAGCCAAGTGGTGGCATTGAAATACAGGTGGGGTAGACATTCCTCTTCGATGAGAGGAATGCTTTGCAGGTTTGGGGTGTGTAATGTAACATTTGGGGAAGGAGAAAAAGGCACAGAAATTCAGGCTTTCAGCAGCTGAGAGGTGGCAGTGTTAGAACACGCAGCAGTTGGTGAAAGCCATCTCTCTCCTTCAGGTTCCTGCTGTGTGGGAAGGTGCTGGCAGTTGTGATGGCTCCACTAACCCTTTGCTGGGAGGATGATCTATACCAGGGGAGAGCAGAAAGCTGCCATGGTGAGCAGAACATGCTCAGAGCATTACAGTTCAGAGAATGATACTGCCCCTGAAGTGCAAAAAGCTTGAAAGCATCTAATTCTGTGCAGCACTGCTGTACAAATTTTCTCTTCTAGAACGTGCCCCTTTTCGTATTCTGCAGGTGAATTATCTGTCTTTTACAGAATACATGGGGTTTTTTCTTACGGTTTTTGGGAGAACTCTCAAGTCTATTTTTATTTGCATTTCACATCCAGCATTTATACAGATTTTTTAAATTGTTCTTTTGTAAATACTTGGGGAACAAATACCCAACCATTTTTTATTCCTTTGGGATATTGTGATTAATATTATTAGAAAGAAAACCTTGCTGAACAAGTGTGAAAACACAGACAAAGGGGAAATAGCATAAAAGTCTTTTAAAACAGGGCGTATAATGAGGACTGAAGAACTGCAGAGCTGAGTAATTCCTCCAAGAGTGACTTCTCCAAGAACTGCCAAGATACTTCCTTAAATCAAGGGAAATGTGACCTGCAGCCATACAAAGTACAGCCAAAGGAAATGAAAACCCTTTGGAAAAGAGGGCATTTTGCCAGTGACATCAATCTGTCTGGATAACTGAGGGATGCCCAAGTGCTTCTCTTGGACTCAACCACACTGACAGTGCTAAAGGGGCTGTAATCAGAAACAAAGCCCCGACCCTCCCAGCTCCTCTGATCTCTGAGGACCAGCTGGCATGCAAGGGCACTGATTTTCTGCTCAATTCCCAAACACCATGCTTACTGATTCCCTGGGCTGCAAAAAGGCACAGGAGCTGTTCACCTGAAAGTGATGTGCAAGGCTCTACTGCCTGGCATGGCATCAGAACAGCTCCTTCTGCACCAACATCCCTGCCCCAAACTATGTTTTCTCGTGCAAAAATATTGCATCAGCCAGAACTTCCTCCATGCAAACTAAAATTCTAGCAGAATCTTTGCCAGTGGTGGAAAAAGGGTGGAAAGTGTGAGAAAAAGCACCTTTGCTCTCTGGAGAAGGAGAAATTACACAGGGCTTCTCCTTCTACCAAAAAAAAAAAAAAAAAAAAAACCAAAAAAGATGGATATGTCAGCTACTCCAGTGTCTAAAGTACTTGGATGCAGAAGAGAGGGGATGTTTGGCAGGGAAACAGCCCTTTTGGTGAGCACTGTCCTGTATGGATCTATGGAAGTGTGCCTGAAGGTCACAACAGTGATGGCTGTGATGGCAACAGTGGAACGGCTGCTGGCTCTAGCTGAGTACCGATATTGAAATGTTAATTAGCTAATTGCTCTGTTTGTTTTCTCTAAACTACCTGGAGATAACTGCCCTCCCACCTCCCCCCGCCTTCCCCCCACTGTTGCCATTCTGGGACTAAAATGCAAACAAAAAACCCTTGGGATCATGGGAGTGTTTTTAGGGGATAAAAACATCCCTAAATAAAGAACTAATCACAGTAGAGGGGGCTAGACAAATGCCCTAGCTGAGGAAGAGGGGAAAGACATTGCGTGATCGACTTTTGCCCACCACCATCACCTCCAAAAGACTAGACTAGAGTAGGCTGTGGGAAGCAGAGATGGAGAGACAGAACTTCCTAGTGCTGCCACAAGGAAAGAAGAGGGGATAGCTGCTGCTCTGGACTTCAGTGACAGACTCTGCACACCTGCTTCCTTTTGGCTACCTGGGAAAGGTACAACAGTGGCAGCGAGCTCCGTGTCGGGCCCCCTGCCCAGCTGATCTTTTTAATAAGACCTTAACATTAATAAAGGCATTAGCCCTGTTCATTTTATTCTCCACTTACAAACCATACCAAAGAAGCCATAAGCATGTCTTAGCACCAATAAAAAACAACTGGTAATTCAGAAGGAAATGCTGAGTTTTCTGAAGGGGTCAGAAGGAGGAGAATCATCCAAATGAGTTGATGCTTCAGAAACTTTATTTAATTACAATCCTACTCTATAAACCTATACTACAAAACTACTCAACAGTCCTACGCTAGAGTCCTACTCTACAATCCTACTCGAACTTGGTTATGGTGATAATATCTTGATTGTTACATTCTTGTCTTCTTCTGTTTCTTCACTGAGATGATGAGTGGTACCAGGGCGGACGGTGGCTTGGCTGATGTTACGAATGGATGCTGCCCACAGGAACAAAAAAACCCAAAAAAACAACAAAGAAGAGTGAACCATGACTTTCCAAGATTAGTGGTCCACAGACTCAATCAGGATTCCTCTAGTTTCTAGAAAGACCCAGGAAGAGGAGTAAGGGGACCATCTGCTCCCCAGTCATCATGTGCAGGACCTTGCCATCACAGGCAAACCTGGCCCAGAATCCCACTCATCCGTTTATTCTGGTTTCTCCATCTTGCTGGGATTTTTGCCCTGCCAGTGCTCTAGAAGTGGTGCTTTCTGTCCCTGGGGAGATTTCTTCCTTTCAGGAAACTCCAGTGACTCACATAGGTCCCTGTCTTTGAAAGACAGGCACTGTGCTAATTTCCACAGGGAGACAGAGCAGTGTCTACCTTTCCATGGCCTGCCCCTCCTGTGCTGGATGGCACCTTCCTTCCCAGCAGGTGCCAGCCCAGTGGCGCTGGCTCCAGCAGTTCCCTCTCTGCCACACAACCTGGCAGTAAGCCTGGGCCAGTTCCCCTCTGCCTGAGCATGCCAGGCAGCAGATGGGGCTGGGACAAGTCCCTCTCAGCTGTCCCTGTTTGCGTGCCAGAAAACTCTAAGGGTGGGGTGGGGGGCACAAACCAGAGGCTCACCGGGAGCCCCTCACAGCCTCTCCTGCCCGCAGCCAAATCTCTCCAGACTGCTCTGCCAGGACGGGCATCCTTGGGTTCCTCCACCACCATTTCATGGCTCTGTACCCTGCATTGCTCTACTTCAATTCTTTTGCCATTTTATAAAACAGAACGCCCCACCAAATTACAAACAGGGCGACAGAAACAGCCAGCAAACAGAACCTCTAAGGTTCTGTCCTCTAAGGAAATGTGGAGAGAGGTGGACTTACTCAGCTTTGTGAAGAATAGGCCCCAGGGAGACTTTATTGCCACTTTCTGAGACTTCAGAGTGGCTTTGAAGAAAGTGGAGGACCTCTTTTTTTTTTTAGGGCCAGTTACAATAGAATGTGGGCAAATACTTTTAAACACAAAGGGGATCTAATCAGAGTAGGTCTGAGGAAGAACTCGTTTACTCGAAGCATGGTGCAACCCTGGCACAGGTTGTCCCAAGAGCTTGTAGGTGCCCCATCCCTGCAGGTATCCAGGTCAGGTGGGAAAGGGCTCTGAGCAACCTGATCTCTTTAAAGATGTCCCTGCTCATTGCAGGACACTTGGACCAGATGACCTTCCCAGGGCCCTGCAAGCCCAGTGCAGCCCAGACTAGGATTCTTCATTTGAACAGCACCATGAGTGGAGGTGAGGAGGAAGGGGGCTCATCTGATGCCTCGGACCTCATTGGAGGAGGAGCCCCTCCCTCGGACACTGTTTCACCTGCAGCCCCTTTACATTTTACCTGCAGGAGCTCCTTGGCAGACCAGCGCTGTGCCTGGTCTGTCTGCAGGCAGCAGCTCAGGAAGTCGCGCAGGCAAGGCGAGAATCGGTTGGGCTGCTGCAGCAGCTTTGGTGTCCCTCTTGTGGCTATCAGGAGTTGAGGCTGGGGAAAAGGAAACACGAGGCTCCAGCTGCTTCTTTCCCATCTGTAACTGCTCTCCCAGATCCCGTTGTTTAGGCTCCACTCTGCAGGGCAGTTTCTGCCCTGGCAGAGACCCAGAGATTACTTTCTTTACCAACCAAAAACCCAAACCCCGATGCAGCCACAGCTTTTCCACATCCAGCAGATCTTGCCTTGGCAGCTGACTTCATTGACTGACCTAGCTGGTGGGAACTACATCAGCAAAAGCACGTTTTGCTTCTCTGAGCATTCACACCAGCCTGACAGGCTATTTGGAAGGGGGAGTTTGTCCTATCCATACTATTTCCAAGGATTATTACATGAAAGGCATATTTGCAGTGCTTGTTGGTCCCTTTAGCACTGCTTCCACGAAACAAAAATCATCAAGGTTTTTTTTTCTCCTCTTGAAAAAAATGCAGATGCAGAATCCATCTAAAATAGACAGAAATAACAATGGAAAGAGGCCTGGGAGTCTCCATGAAGATGCCCACCACAACAGGAACAGCTCTGTGCTGGTGGCACTGAGAAAGATGATGACCAAAGAGACTTTGTTACTTTCATCTTCAACCCAGAGGAAAATTTCCTTCACTTTCCCCACACCCCCAGAGGTCACAAAGAGGGTTTTATCCTGTCTCTCTGCAGCTGTGCTCAGCCACTGGACATGGTGGAGAGCTGGAGTCCTCACTATCCTTAGAACTGTGCAAGCCAGGGATGGCCCTGCTGCTGTGGTAAAGGAGCACAGCACCAGCGTCAACCGCCCACGTTTCTTTTTTCTTTTCCCTTTTCTCTTCCTTTTCCATTTTCTTTTTTCTTTTTCTATAAAATTGAAATTAGGAAGATTCCATCTCCATTTTGAAGGATATTTATCACACATCCAACCGTTCCACTGAAAAATTCTTTTTCTTCAGAGACAGAGCTCCAACATTGTTCAAAAAGCAAATGAAAAATGTCAAGCATGGCTGGAGGCCAAAACGGCAGGTTTCTTAACTGGTTAGGTTTCTGAACTGGTTACCTTCCTCTTCCCTACTGATGCAACCAAATCAACAGCAGATGCTGATGTGCTGCAGGGACATTTTTTAGAAGGGGACCTTGGTGGAAGTGGTGCCAGCAGATGGCAATGGGATTTTGTCCAGTGGCACACAGAACATGGGACAGGTGAGAAAGACAGCGGGATCAGTGAGTATTTGGACCTTACCAAAACAGGAGTTTCACTCCAGTAAGGAACTTCTTGTTCCACCATTTCGATGCCCACGATTCCAAAAGACCATATGTCCACCTTGGGGCCATATGCTTGACCTGTCACCACTTCAGGCGCCATCCACCCAGAAGTGCCGGCCACTGAGCTCCGTCTACTCTGCTCAGGGGTGTGCTGAGCAAAGAGGCCAAAGTCAGCTGTGGAGAAAAAAACATACCATGAAAGCCAGCTCAAGTTAGGAAATCAAGCAAAAGAGTTCCCCACTCTCAGTCTAAGAATGTGCTGTTGAATCTCCTGGAGAACTGTCCATGCTCAGTTTCCTTGGGGCTTTAGCCAAGGAAGTATGAAATTGGCCACTTCCAAAATATCCCGGGTTTTTTAGCGCTGCTCACAGCAGTGGCCTTTATTCCCCTGAAGCTTTACATTGTAGCTCCCTCCCTCTGGAAGGGACACACACTGAGCAACGCCACTCTTGACTTCTCCTGGTCCCTTATTTATACCTCTGTGCACGTTGCAACTGTGTCATCAGCTCACGGCGGGGGGCCCTGCACTGCCACCAGCACCATTTCTGGGGAGCTGGCAGTCGCTCAAAGCAGCCCCACACCCCACATCCCTGGAATGCTGCACCTGACCAAGAAGATACTGACCCAGCTTGACAGAGCCGTCGGTTCTGAGAAGGATGTTGCTGCTCCTCACGTCTCGGTGGATCACGTGGTTTGAGTGAAGAAAATCCAGTCCCTGCAGGCACTGAGAGAGAAAAGAGAAACAGGAGGGAAAAATTAGTGATGTGATTTCAACACGCAAGTAAGGAAACAGCTCTAAAGATTCCCTCTGCAGGGGAATGGCGAGTAATGGCAGAACACAGTGCCATTGAGAGGAAGAGCTTGCTGCTGCAACACTTGCAGAGCGGGACCTTTCTAAGGAAAGGCATGTCAGCTTTGGAAAGAGCAACAGCACCTGCTGTTGTAGACTGCCCCCTGCAAACCAGCCAGGATGACTGCTGCTGCAGTGGATGTGCTTTCTGCATGCCGAGGACAAAGGAGGGTTTTGCCAAGAAAGAAAAAGTCCCTCCCTTTGGTGTGAAGTGGATCGCTTTGGGGTGGGAGGCTGCATGACAACGGTTTTGCTGCTGGCCTCAGCACAGGCTTGGAAGTATCACATCAGTTACCTTCCTGTAGCAAAGAGCATCTTGGCTGCACTACGGTCCTTTTCAGTTGAGGACTGTGAGAAATGAGTCTCTCTTTTTTTCTTTGCTGATCATTTCAAATCCTGCCACCAGCACCTTTGCTTTTACAGGCAAGAAATGCAGTGCAGACAGGCTCGAGACAACAGTTTAGGGAGGCAAGGTGAGAACAGCAAATACAACTACATGAGGCAGAGTGAGAATACAACAGCAGGAGATATGAGTACACGAACTGAGTACAATGAGTGCAGGGGCACTGGCAGGCAGTTCACTTGAGATGCTTTTACTTGCCCGTAGCATACCAGCAACACAGAAACAAAGCTTGGAACATGAAATCACTCCAGGTCTGAGCCCCTGTTTCCCAGACAATCCTGCCCAAGCCCTTGGCAGCACAGGTGGGATTGCTGACCTCCCGACTGATGGTTGCCATCTCGTCTTCACACAGGTAGGTCTTGCTGATGACATCGCTCAGAGTGCCTCCGTCCATGTACTCCACGACCAGCCAGAATTGCTTATCCACAAGGTAGCTGGAAGAAGGAAACAAGAGCATGGAGATAAACGTGCATGGCTGGGTTGTTTTCTTGATTGATTCTTGTTTCCGAGTCCCTTTGTGACAAGGACAGAGTAAAAGGAATAGACATTCCCTCTAGGCTGCGCATTGTTTGCAATCTGTCTCAGGAAGAAAGGCACAGCTGTGAAAAAGGAGATGTCTTAAATAGCCAGCAAGTAAAAACTGCAGTTTAGGAGCAGATAAAAAAACCTGTCAAACTGTGTGTTTCTGGAAATAAGCACCTAGTCTTCCTGGCATGCAAAGCAATGGAAAAGAGGGGACACAATCCAAGGGAAATCCATGTTAGTTTGTCTGGGCGGAAGAGGACTCTTGAAAAAAATCAAGCCCCAAAACAATGCGGTGGCTGTGAACTTACAGGCTATTGAT